>NC_056739.1:992994851-993027351 GCF_019279795.1 Protopterus annectens | reverse complement strand
ATTTGCTGTTTACAATCACATGAGCAGTCATGATCTGAATTTAAATACTGATTCATTCATTTTGAATTTTTATGCCTAGAAGAAGCCTGCCAAGGTGAAAGCTTGTATTGCTGTTTTGTCGTTTTATTTTTGTTTGGTGCTATTCTCTGCTTTTTGTAAATCTTTGCTGAAACATGCACCTTCTGGCTATTCCATGGACTTTTTGGTTCCTTTTAAATTTAGTATCGCGCCCCACCCCACATGAAATTGGTAAAATTTAATTGAGCCTTGTGGCTAACAAGATAAACAAAACAGAGATAAAGTATGGAAACACTGGATAAAAAACAGAAATCCTAACACACTACAAAATCATAGGCAACTCCACAACCACATAAAAACAAACAACCAATGAGAAAAAAAAGACTACTACCTAAAACTCCAATCCAATAATAGAAATAATACCAAACAATTCTGGACAGGTATCCCTTCACTCCTAAACCCTGCCAGTAAGGCCAGACATTCTCCATTTCCTAATATAAATAACTCAGATATAGCCACACTCTCTTCAGCAACCACTTCATCAACATTATATCTAATATTACATCCAAATTTACCCAAAACCATACAGACTCATGCTCTTTTGCCCAACTCCTACAGATTCCCCCATCACCACCCCCTCGGTCTAACCATGATTCTACTGATCTAACCAATTTCTGTACACTCTCCTTTAACTTAAATCACATTCCCACTACAACCATAAAATGCTTACTCTTCAAATTTAAATCAGACTCTAATGCAACAGATGATTTACCCACAGACTTCCTAAGACTTGATGCAGAAGCTATAGCCTACCCAATTAGCATTCTCATAAATGTAGCCATCCTCGAATCCTACATCCCAAACTTCTGGAAAGTGGAACATATACTACCCCTGCATAAAGGTGGCGACTCCACAGATCTCTTCAACTACCACCCAATTGCCATTCTCTCCCCCCTTTCTAAGATTCTTGAAAAATATATTCAGACTCATCTTATCAATTTTCTCACCAACAATCAAAGTCTGTCTATTGCTCAGCATGGTTTTAAGCCAGGTCACATCACAATGACTGCCATTATCTCCTTCATGGATGCAATCAATAAAGCTAGGGACTCTGTGTCTCATCCACCTTTTTAGACCTCTCTAAAGCCTTTGATACCATTTCTTATCCCCTTCTTCTCAGCCAAATCTTACAAACAGGTCTGTCCTCCCCATCAGTTAATTGGTTCTCAAGCTATTTATCAAATAGAAAACAAGCTGTGAAATGGAACTCTTCCGTCTCTTCCTATCTCCCTAATCCTACAGGGGTACCCAGGTTTACATATTGGGACCCCTACTTTCCAGCATCTTCTTAATAGGCTTCACTTATCTCTTACTCATGGCTCTCTTATTCAATATGTCGATGAATCTGCAATCATCTGCACTGCTGATTCTATTCCGAAGCTGTAACACATTACTCAACTAGCATTCTCATTTATTGAAAATTGGCTTACCAAAAATCATCTGTTACTCAAGCCCAATAAAACCAAGCTACTATTTTTTACCCCTACGTCATGCACCCCATTAGATAAAGACCAACTTTCTATACTCTTCTACAACAAAACACCAATTGAACTTGTCTCTCACACTAAACTTCTAGGTATTATAATTGATGAACACCTCAAATTCGATCTTCATGTCCATCACAACATCAAAAAATCTCGCCAAAATCTGGGCCTTCTATACAGACACAAACACTTCCTTACCCCCCTACAAAAATGACCCTAGCCATCACCTGTCATCTACCTTCTGTAACCTACGGTGCCCCACTACTCACAAACTTAACCTCTAACCTAAAGTCTAAACTAGAAACCTGCTACAATGAAACTGCTAGATTTGCAACAAATGCCTCCTATTCTACCCAACACTGCTTAGCATTACGCTGTCTTAACTGATTAGAATTACCACACTATCTCTTCTACACACAACTAATGACAGTATATAAAATTATACACAAACCATTTTTATGTCCTGCCCTCTCCTCCCTTTTCACCATGTACCAACCCAATAGATCACATAGGTCTGAAAATCAACATTTACAATAAATTCATAAACCAAAACTTCCACCTGGGAAGCTTTTATACTCCTATATTATTGCCAAAAAGTATAAATCTCTTCCTATAACTCTCAGATCCAGTCCAAGTATTACAATTTTAAAAATGTCTTTGTTCAACTACCTATCTTCCATCTGGAGCTGTAACTGCTCCACATCCCCCTCCTTCAAGACCTGACCTCCTCCTTCTCTTTTTACCTACTCTTCCCATTAACTCTTCTAGGCTGTTATTTAGACATATTGACAACATTTCTCTTGCTAACTGCCTAAATGATATCTTATATAAAATGATCTATGCAATACAGTTCAAATTGTTTATATATGTCTTTTTTAACTATATAAGTATGCATACTGTGATAATCTGTGCAACTCAACTTAATTGTTCAGGTTTCTATATGTACATTTATGTCTTTTTCATTTAACTATATAGTATATATACTTTCATATTCTGTACATCTTAACTTAATTGTTCATGCTTGTAATGTGTACTTGGAGCTTTTCTCTCTGGGCCTCCACTCAAAATGGGCTGTTATGGCCCAGTGGACTCTCCCAGTAATCAAATGTCAATAAACATATATATGTGTGTGTGTGTGTGTGTGTGTGTGTGTGTGTGTGTGTGTGTGTGTGTGTGTGTGTGTGTGTGTGTGTGCGTGTGTGTGTGTGTGTGTGTGTGTGTGTGTCTCTAATATATATATATATATATATATATATATATGTATATATATATATATATATATACATATATATATATATATATATATATATATATATATAATCTATGACAGATGATTGAGGTTTCAGAAACTTGAAATTCAAATGGTTGAGACCATATGTTCGAGTTTCCAAAAACTCAAACATCAAAAACCACAAAAATCTACTTTTGCTTATATTTATGGAAGGGGACAAGCCCTCCTGCATTCCCCACAGCCCCTGCAAATTACAAATACCAACTCTGAGATCACACTACACTGAAGAGTAGGGTAAAATTCCTGAACCTCTCTGTACCGTGATCTCCATTCAAAAGCTTCAAGTTTTCAAAAACTCCATCATATGGTCTCGACCATATGAATTTTGAATTTCTGAAAACTCGATCAACTGATAGGAAGATATATATATATATATATATATATATATATATATATATATATATATATATATATATATATATATATAAAATTTATTATTTATAAATAATAAAAAATATATATATATATGTGTGTGTGTGTGTGTGTGTGTGTGTGTGTGTGTGTGTGTGTGTGTGTGTGTGTGTGTGTGTGCAAGTATGAGCTGAATTACTTCATAAGGGGGTGTGGCATGCTTGCTGTAAGCTCATTTGAGCTCTGTGGCTTATGTTTGCCCTTAGCTAAGCTTAGCTAAGCACAGCTAAGGAAGGGGGTGTGTTTGAGGCTGTAATGTCTTATTTCATGATTCACATCCAGGGAGAGCCATTTCTGCTTCAAAGCGCTTACATTAGCTAAAAGTGTGTGCACAGTGCACAGTGGGCCAAAAAAAAAAAAAAAAAAACAAAGGAAATAGCAGAACTGTATACATTTGAGCACCGGGTATGCGCTGCTCACCTCGGGGCTTAAATAGGGAGAAAGTGGGAAGGGGAAACAGCAGTAGGAAGGCAATCAAGGAGAACTAGCAAAGCTAGCAGGTGGAATGTATCAGAATCAGCCAATTACACATACAGCAGCCCAGCACACACTAATATAAAGTATGCAAACACCCTACAGGCTGTTTTTTCCAACAAACTCTACACCACCGGTGTACACAGACAGGGGATTTTTAACTGGCAAAAATAACTAAATATGTTAGTGGCTGCTGCTGCTTTACTCAATCAATATGTGCTAGAGACTGTGGGTGGTGAGGAAGAGAATGCTGACAACTGACTCACAGTGAGGAGGAGGAGAAGAGTGTACAGACCCAGGGTAACCTACCAGAACCTACATGAGCTGGAGATAGTAGAGCACTATAGGGTGGACTGGGGCATTCTACAGCAAATCGTTGAGGTGTGCCGGCCATGCCTTACACACAGAACTAATAGAGGGGAACCCATCCCAATGAATACCAAGGTATATCTAGGCTTACGAATACTAGCCGCAAGTACCTTCCAAAGACCAGCTAGGGACATCATGGGAGTCTCACAGGCATCAGCATCCAGGATACTCCACCAGTTCACAGATGCCATGACAACATGCCAATGAGCACATATATTTCCCCACTGCCTGTGAGGCACTAACCACATGTATGTGTCTCTTCCACCATATAGCAGAATACCCTGAAGTAGTTGGTGCTATAGACTGCATGCACATCCACATCAAAGCACCACCCGGTGAGTGGGGCATGGTCTACATAAACCGCAAGGGCTTCCCCTCAATCAACTGCCAGGTCATGTGCAATGCCCAGGGCATTATCATGAATGTATGTGCTGGCATCTCTGGAAGCTATCACGACTCCCACATCTGGCATCGCTCACAGCTGTATCGGGTGTTTGCCTGGAGACATCCCATATGGTCATCTAGTGGGGTATGCTGGCTATGCACTGGAGCCATGGCTGATGAAACCCATCAGAAATGCACACACACTCAAACAAGAACACCATAATGAGGCACACGCACAAACCAGGATCATTGTAGAGCATGTGCTTGGCATGCTCAAGTCACGGTTCCACTGCCTTGACATATCTGGTGGAGCCTTGCAGTACTATCCAGCTACATGTACACAAGTGTTCATAGTATGTGCCATGCTACACAATATGATCCTGCAGAAACAGCTGCAGCAGGAACAGCATGGGGCAGGGCCACACAGCCTCCCACCATTGCCAAGGCCACCACAGGCACAGAGGGACTTGGAGGTGGAACATCCTGAACCTTCCCCTGTAGGCAGAAGGAGGCGTACACAGTATGCCCAGGCGTTTGAAAAGAGGCAACGTATAGCAAACACATTGACAGTGTAGGGACCCAGGGACTGATACCTCTCTCTAACTCACACAGTTAGTAAAAGAGATGTCAAACATGACACTACCTGAGACTTACCATGTACAGGGAGTGTACTATATCCATCCAACATAGTCAACCCTCCACCACTGTCCTCAATACTGGCCCAACAACAAGGTAAGTCACTCTTCCTATCAGTTATTGAATGGAGTAGTATGTTCTCATACTTACATGTATGATATGGATGCAAGCATGCAAGGGAATTAGGTACCTGAATGGGATAGCAGCAGACAGCTATATGGGACATCAAGAAATTCATAACAAATACTGCTGTCAACGTACTAGGCAGCACTACACAAGGTGACATCCCCCACTGTTGTACATCTGATGGCTCAAACAACTGTGGGTGTGAATAGGTCACACACATGGATGTCAGTGAGCGTCACATATCCACCACCAGCCTCACCCAGCAGGACAGGTATAGATGAGCATGAAGAAAGGCTGGGCTAAGGCCCTCAAATGATGGCAATGGTGAACAGCCCCCCCCCCCACCAGACCTACACAGACATACTACAACAGGTCTGCCAGCTGCATTCCAGTTCTGAAGGGTAAGAAATTTGAAACTGAAATATATGCTATTACGATCTAACATGTACTCTACTGATATGCCTCCTGTCTGCATGACAAGTCACAATACAATATGAAATGGAAGCCAACAGAGTAAATAAAATACCAGTACAGTAATTTCAAATGTTAAAGTCTACCCCACACACACACACACACACACACACACACAATCCTATGTAGAAATGCAGTAACAGATGGCCTGCAGCACTCTCAGATGGCCTATAGTCCTCTGGCAAAGGCCCATGCCTCGCCCATTGTGCCAATGTATGGAATGTCAGGGGGTCCCAACTAACAACCTAACAGTAAACAGAAAAGAAATGCAAGGCCATGTTGACAAATGCCAGTAATATGCCTCCCCATGTCCTACTGCAAGGGCTGTGGATCAGGCCATAAATACTACTGGGATAAAGGCCCAACTATAGAGATACTTCTGAGATATTGCTTACATAATGTTAGGTGGAGGAGAGAATAACAGAAGGGGGGAGTGTAGAAGCATGGATGTCATGGAGTGTATGAAGTCTGAAACTCTAATGTCTGCCCATACTACTTCCGACTGCAAACCCATGAATGAATAGACACAAAACCACTTGTAAACCACAATGTGAGGGTAAACTGACGAGATATATGATTCCTGCCTCTGGATAACCTGGGTGTATCTGTACAGCTGAGAGGTATGGCCCCAGCAAGATATGGCCATTCCTTGAAGTTAAGAAAAGCACAAGGAGGATAACCCCAGCCAGCACACTAACAAGGTGCTGCACTATTTACACAGAACCAGCAGTCTATTGTCTGTAGCTACCCCTCCACAATGGCAGGTGTGTGACAAAATGCAGTCTATATGCCTCAAAATATTGGTCTCAGCAGCATTCATCTCTTATTTCCTGGTAAATGACTGTGAGCAAAGAATGATAACTGTCAGTAGTCAATGATATGACACATCACAGTGTAAAACAGTACATATGTCAGAATATCTACGCTACAACCAAACATGCCACACAAGCAGCACAGATTGCAATAGTTACAGTATCCCCTGTATGTTAAGCCCATTGTGTCTTCATATTGGCACCCTATCTACAGATACCCTGCAGAAACAGTTTGCTAGGTGTAGCTGTAGCACACAAAACCCTGAACTGGAGTCCAACCCTCCCTGGAATGGATGCACACACTCAATATAGAAGGTCATACTGGGCATGCTCCTACACTTAGAGAAATGAAGCCCATGTCTCACAACACAGTGGACTACAGTTATTGGTCATTTGCAGCTGCCTGTGAGCACACACCAAACTGTACACCATTGACACACATACATTGGATAGGAATACATGCACATATCTTAGGCAAACACATTATAATATGTCAAACGTACACACAGAGACATGGGGAAGAGAAAGCCAGATAACAACAGAGAGAACACCATTATTAGGCCTGTCCCACCCACTACATATTCCATTGGCCTATATCACATGATGTGCTGATGTCATTCACTGTAGAAATACCTTTGGTTAGCCCTCAGCCCTATAGTGTCAGTGGTGCTTCTGATTACTGTGTAACACTACAGTACAAATTGCTATCCATGTAGCAGTTGTGATCTGAGTCCTGTCAAATGTAAAGTTTTGTGTGAGTGTGTGTTTCTAGATGAATGTGGTTGAGGCCATTCACACTCACTAAATCTCATGTACTCCTCCTTTAGCTTTGCTGCTGATGTGACTCACCTTCTAAGATACCTATGGACAGTTCTCCAACATATAAGCTCTGTGGTGCTTGCGATAACTGTGTAATACTGTAGTGTAGCAAACTAGATAGATAGGAGTTCTTATCCTGGCAACTGTATAAATGTGAATGTTTGTGTGAGAGAGTGTATGTATCCTTGTAGAAACCTGCTTTTGTGGTAATTCACACTTACAACACTTGCCTTACCCTTCCTTTACCACTGCTGCTGATGTCACTCAACTTCAAAGATACCTTGGCACAACTCTCCTATAGCATGTGTGATAAATGTGGAACAATGTAGTAACAATGACTACATAGGTATGGGTTTGAATCCCATCCCTAGCAAGTGTTTGTGTGTGTACATATGTATGACCACAACTCAAAGATTTTGGCCCCATTTATACCCAGTACATCTATCATTGTCTGACTTTAGCAGTCCTGCAGATATCATCCACCTTAGAAGTACCTGTTGCCACCCTGACACTATGTAAGGGCAGTGGTGCATGCGTTAAAACATGTAACCTATTGGTCCCAAAAGATTGTTACATAGAAGTTTGAAACTCACTCCTGACAAATGCAAATGTATTGTTGTTGTGTATTTTGGCTTATCCCATTTAGGGGTCACCACAGTGGAACTCCGGTCTGCTAATGTTTGGTAGTGGATTTTTACGTGCTGAGTTACCAGCCCCAATGCACAACCTTCAATGAAGGCACGCCCATTCATGCATGCCTCCACACAGAAGACGCTCTAGCTGAGAATCGAACGCGACAACGTCTTGCTGTGAGGCGACAACACTACCGCAGCACCACTACCGCGGGTTACCGACCAACAAATGCAAATATGTGTGTGTAGGGTAAAATACTTTTTTGGAATCTCTCACCCACTACATCACCCAATGCCACTATTTACAAGGGATGGTGATGTTCCTCCCCTTAGAAGTACCTTGGGACAACATCCATCAAATAAGCTTTGTAGCACATGCAATAAATGTGGCACGATGTAGTAGCCATACATAGCTAGGTTGGAGTTTGAATCTCAGTACTGGCAAGTGTGTGTTATCAGTATCCTGTGTGGGGGTTGGTGTGATTGTGTAATAACAGGAGCCAGTAAGGGAATAGGTTTTGCTAAATTATTATGTTGAGGACCTAGTATATATCACAATGTCCACATTACAAGGCCAACAGATGTCAAACACTGGAGAGCTTGGTGTAGACAATCCGCAGCCCTAAATGTGACAGAATGGATCAGTGAACAATATAGCCAACCCTTTTATTACTCAGAGACCACTCTCCACCCACATATCATACACAAACACACTTGGCTAGGCAACAACCACTATATTGGTAGTTCGCCTGCATATTGCCTCACAGATAGTACCCATGGTGTGATAGCAGTGGACTATATGCCTGTTGAGCACAACAGTGCCACTGACATCAGAAAGTACTTTGATGTGTTACATCTCCTGAGTGTGTGTTATCCAACAAGTAAAAGTACATGGTACCCTGTTCCATCCCCTCAGTAGCCCAATAAATGTGCTTAGTGGCACTTTTGCCATGTTCCCCACTGGATGCCTGCAACAACTATAGAGTCTGCAAATGTACCCCACAAAGGGAATACCATGCCTTATACACATGTCATGTATGTACAGACACCACTAACTTCACTGAATACCCGTATCATACTGTCAATGTAGGTGCAATCATGACCTCAGTTACATAGCCATGTCTCACCAAATGAGGTCAGGAATGCTACATCAGAAGATATCAATCTGTCCACACAACATGCCCCAGAGACCTCAAGCGCACTTCCACACATCAAAGAACATGTATGTGAGACGTGCGCAAACCAGACACTGTCCATGTTATGGAATATAGATCACATACATGGGAAGCATTGCACATCACTGGCCACCCACAATAGAAACTTGGATGAGTGGATGGGGAATACAATAACCACCCCTGAGGACCACTCCAGTAACTATACCCCTGAGCCACACTAGAGACTATTGTCATGTGGCCTGATGCCAAGGTATTCCCTTAGACTAGCCTTGTAGAGCCTTCAGACCCATTCACCTACTGCACACATATGAAGCAATGAACCTATGGATCTCAGTACTGGCAAGTGTGTGTGTGTGTGTGTGTGTGTGTGTGTGTGTGTGTGTGTGTGTGTGTGTGTGTGTGTGTGTGTGTGTGTGTGCACGTGTGTGCATGTGTGTGCGTGTGTGCATGTGTGTGTGTGTGTGTGTGTGTGTGTGTGTGTGTGTGTGTGTGTGTGTGTGTGTGTGTGTGAGTATGTGTGTGTGTGTGTGTGTGTGTGTGTGTGTGTGTGTGTGTGTGTGTGTGTGTGTACAGTAATCACAGTGTAAACAAAAGCAGAACGAACCAAGACACCGTGTACTGAATGAAACAGCTTCAAAAGTGCACCAAACATCCACTTTATTGAATAAAAGAAAAATACACAATCCTCTGTGAGCGCTTTCATTTAGCCAATGCTTATATACATATATAAGAAAATAACATTTACATGGGATATCAACATGGAATATATGAATTATTTGGATATACATCTCATGAAAAGATTATATTAATCAAGCCTATGTAGCCTATGTAGCAGTCCTTCATTGTAAAGAATCTTATTCTAATTGTGTTCTACACTATAGTAGTTGCCATCTGGAGCACCAAAAGAAATCCGTTGTCAAAGGGCAGTTGGTAAGGGCAGACCGGATGGTAACTAACTTAGATCAGTTTGAAGAAGAATGTAATTTCTAGTACACTATGTTCCTAAACAGGGAATACCCTGAAGTTTTAGTTGCCACATTAATACAAGAAGTCACTTTCAAAAGAATGAATGGGCATTTTAAACCTATCCTAGATAAACAGAGTTCAGGACAGGTGTCCAGTGATTCCACCAATTTAAATAATGGGAGTTTTAATAATAATGAAATTAGTATTGTAACAAATGACAATGATTTTTCTAGACCTTTAGTACTTACTTTCTCACAAGATTACAACATCATCAGAGATATAATACTGAATAATTGGACAATTTTACTTGAAGATCCTCACTGTAGGAATCATATCAGTGAGAAACCTAAGATAGTCTATAGGAAAGGTAGAAGCTTCAAAGATATTTTAAAGCATACCCATTATTCATCTGGAAACAGTAATATAGACATGCATAAGTGTGGCGCATGTCATTGGTGCCATAAAATAAATATAGGGGAATATTTCCATTTAAGGAAGAGAAAGTTTTATTTACATAGTAGATACAACTGTAAATCAAAAGCAGTTGTATATTTAGGTACATGTAACTCATGCTCAATGTTCTATATAGGGAAAACAGAGAGACAGTTGGCCCAAAGAATATATGAGCATGAATATGCTATTAAGAAAAACAGACTTAATAATGCTTTAGCAAAACATGTCTGTGAATATAAAGATCATCAATTTTTTTTTATGACTATTGATCATGTAGACATTGATGACAAAAAACCCTTGGGCTTGCACTTAGAGCTGAAGGAACTAAAATGGCAAATAAGAACAGAAGCCGGCATTTGGCCAGGAATAAATGAGCGGAGCTCAATAGCCCCAGTGTTAAAACTAAAAGCATTACAGAGAAATAAAATTGGATAATTCACACAATACTACATTTATTTTATCTAGTATTTTAGCTTAGAATGTATTTCACAGTGCCCAAGTTACATTTTTATTTATGTATAAACATAGTGCTTGGTTAATCATATGGAAAATAGACTTATAAGGGATTAATTTAGGATAAAGTTTTTATGTATTGTTTTATGTATAAGAAGTATGTATTTATGATAGTTATTTATTAATTTTTGAAAGATAACTTGACTAGTAATAATGTTTTAGATTTTTTATCATATAATTATGGTTCGTATTAATTGTATCATATTGCATATTCTCTTCTCCTTATTTATACATATATTTTCTTCATATATATATATACATATATATATATATATATATATATATATATATATATATATATATATATATATATATATTCTCTTTTTTCTTATACATATATATTTCTCTTTATACATATGTATTTTTCATATATATATATATATATATATATGTATATATATATATATATATATATATATATATATATATATATATATATATATATATTCATATTTTTAAAGATATATTTTTTAAGATATTTTTCATGCATTCTGAAAGTTTGTTGTAAGAATATTTTGAATCATGAGCACAGTATGTTTTTTTATGACCTTGTTTATGATCCTATGTGTTTTTGAATTTCAAGGCTCTGCTTAAGAGATGGATTTCTTCAAGTTAGCAGTGACTTTCAGTCACCATTTGTAATATGAGTAGTGAGCAGAATACAAGTATGAATTAGGGTATTAGTTAATAAGCAATTTGGTTTAATTAAATAATTAGGGCTTGTTTAAAGGATGTGATGTAGTAACTGTTTAATTGTCTGAGGAAGTTTAGCATTGGCTAAATGAAAGTGCTCACAGAGCATTGTGTATTTTTCTTTTATTCAATAAAGTGGATGTTCAGTGCACTTTTGAAGCTGTTTCATTCAGTACACGGTGTCTTAGTTCATTCGGCTTTTGTTTATTTTGGTTGTTATTTTGTGTTCATTCCATCAGTAATCCCAGTGTGTTTGGTTGATGACTATCCCCTGTGACTGTGGTTATTAGCAATCGGAGGTGTGTCCAAACCAGAACATGTACCATTCTCCATTCTACAACAGATGTACATCAACATGTACCTATGTACAAGCCACAGCAGTATAATCTGAGGCATATGCAATCATTCTGTTACAGACCAGGAATTACCATGCACATACTGTACCCTGTCTATGACATGGTGTATGTGTCACCACACTGCCATACCCTGTGGTCTTGCTGCAGGGCCACCTCCTGGTGACACACAGATGCCTAGAATGGACATGGGATACAGCATGTGAGAACACATTCACTCAGCACTTCGCTTGTGGGGGGAGAGAGGGGTAAAGCTGGCACAGAAAATATTGCCAAGACTGTGGCCAATAGCAGGGGACCATCACATTGTCTCCCAGTGTTTGGAGGACAGTGCCTGGGTTCTGTTGGCTCTGACTAGTACCATGCATTCATGTACCTGTTTGTACAGTGCCTATGTGTATGATTCCACAGTCATGCAGCTACATCCCATTGCCATGGGTACAGTGAAGACATCCACCACTGTTTTCATGGCTACAAAGTCAGCTTTGGAGAGTTTTTGCAGGTGGTTATCTTTGTGGGGGTGTGGCTGACATGTTGTGCTCCATGTTGATTACAGCCTGTGTGAATCTCACCATGCAGGGACTGATATCCAGGGATGAGCAATGGTCCCATATTTAAGTGGTCAACACAGGTCATGGTTGTTGCATCCTCACCATGGGTCAGTATGAGCTTGTCTAGGGCAATGGAAATGATGAATTCCAGAAATGTTGGGCCACTGTACTAGCACCTGGCTACATTCCTCAGGTAAAGGAGGGGCAGTTGAAGACTCATACTATGTCAGTGTTGCATTGCACCATCAGAGATGGCAGGGTGTTGAGGAATGTGCACTATCTGTCTAGGGACATAGATGTGAACCCATAGCAGGCTATGGTCTGGATAGCACCATTACCCCAAGGCAGTTGTACTGGAAGTATCTCCACTGCATTATGATGGAGTGCTAATCTGGAGGTTTTCCCATCCATAATGAATGTGGAGAAACCACCACCTGTGGAGGTGTGGTGTAGTCCATGTTTGGGGGCTGAGAGCTGTGGATACTGCAGGCTGTTGTCTGCTGCTGTAAACCACCTCTCTATCACAGCAGACATGTGTCCTCCACTCTAACGACTGCTGTGAGTGACTGCATCCTGACAGATGTCCACTGTTGAGCAACATGACCCTCAGATTACATACATGTGTAGCTGTTATTGTGGTAATAACATTAGGAACACTGCCTAATAAGGCACCATAGGGGTGGCAAGACACTTGCAGTGGTTAGCATTGTCACCTCACAGCAAGAGGTTTTCCAGTTTGATCCTCGGCTGGGGTGCCTTCTGTGTGGAGTCTGCATGTCCTCCCTGTGGTCGCGTGGGTTTCCTCGGGGTGCTCCGGTTTCCTCCCACATCCCAAAGACATGCAGTAAGTCGATTGGACACTCTAAATTGGCCCTAGGTGTGAGTGTGTGCATGTTTGTGCCTTCTGTGGAAGGTTGGGCGCTGGGCTGGCAACTCGACACTGTAAAACTCCACTGCCAATCATGAGTGGACAGGTGATCTGCTGTGGCGACCCCTAACCGGGAAAAGCTGAAAGAAGAAGAAGAAGAAGAAGGGGTGGCAAGACAGTTAGTACCTGGCAACCCAGTGGTGACATAGGTTCATAGGTTCATAGGTTCATACTAGGCTATCTGCCCTAGGGCATTTATAAGCCTAGCCAGAGTGTGTTTGGCTTTCGCCACCCATTTTAAATTAATTTTGCTATGCCCTTTTTTGAGGTTAGTATACTGTGCCTCTGTCTAACAGTGACGCAGAAGTGATACCCAGGGTAAACCTACGATCTCCCATCCACTCATCAAGATTCCTCTTGAAGAGAGTCAATGAGGGACTCTGCCTAACCTGGACTGGGATTTTATTCCAGAGTGAAGGGAGCCTCTGGGTTATAAATCTGTCCCTCCAGCATATCCTATTTATTTCAGTGCTGAGGTTCAAGTCTCTCGAGCGCGTAGCTCGATGGGATTTGGATTTTCTGAGGTGCAGCATGTCCATTAATTCCGGGTTGGACATGGCTTTATATGCCAGGCACAGATCGCCTCTGAGCAGGCGGTATGCCACTGAGTAGAGCTGGAGTTTCTTTAACCGGGCAGCATATGGCATCTATTTGAGCCCTTTGATCCTCTTGGTGAGGTACTTTTGGGGTCTTTCCAGTTGCTGCAGGTGTCTGGTAAGGTACATCCCAAAAGGGGCATTGTACTCAATTATGGGCCTGATGAGGGATGAGTAAAGAGGCACGATGACCTCCCCTGATCTAGATGTGAATCCCTTCATGATTAGGTGGGTTATATAAAATGTTTTTCTAACGACTTTGGCCACGTGGTTGTCAAATGAGAGATTGCTATCAACTTGGGTCCCCAGGTCCCTAATTACTTCTTCTGTACTTAATGGATTACCACCTATGTGGTAATTTGTGGGCACTTTGTTTTTGCCAAAGGGGATGACTATACACTTTTTGGCGTTGAGCTTGAGGCCATGGCTCTGGCACCAGTTGTCTGTTTCTATGAAGCCCTTTTGGAGGATGCTTGTGTCGGCTGGAGAGTCGATTATGATGCCCAGTTTGCAGTCATCTGTGAACTTGGTCAGCCACAGTCCTTCCATGTTGGTCTGTACCTCAGAGAAATATATGCCGAACAAGAGAGGTCCCAGGACTGAGCCTTGTGGGACGCCACTTGTAACTGGTTTGGAGTCTGACAAGGCTCCAGCAATTCTAACCATGTGGGTTCTGTCCTTGAGCCAGTTTGCAGCCCATCTAGTGACATAGGGGTTTATATTTAAGCTGGTGAGCTTATCTATAATGCCCGAGTGGGGTATTGTATCAAAGGCTTTTGCGAGGTACAGGTAGGCTGTGTGGACCACCTTCCCCTCGTCAATGGCCTTGGTGACTGTTTCAAAGAAATCAACCAGGTTTAAGAGGCAGGATCTGCCCTTAACAAAGCCGAACTGGGTAGGATCCAGTGCCTGTAGGTCCCCAATATCTTTATTTATGAGATCCATGATGATCCTTTCTATAGCTTTGGAGACCAAGCTAGTCAGGCTTATGTGGCGATAGTTTCCAGGATCCGTTGAGGCACCACCTTTGTGGAGAGGGACCACTGTTGCTGTACGCCACTCTTTGGGTACATATCCTGTAGTAAGGCTGAGATTGAACAGTAGTTTTATGTTTGGGTTTAGCTCTTCTTGGAGTTCATGTAGGACGCAGCCTGGGACACCGTCTGGTCCCATTGATGCTGTGTTTTTTGCTTTGGAGAGGGCAGCTTTTACCTGAGCATCAGAGATGTCAAGGGGGCAGCACTCTGCTGGCATAGATATTTGCCCTTTTAGTGGGGAGGGGGGGAGTTTGCACTGAACCTGTCAGCTAGGATGTTGGCAATGTCTGTGGGTTCGGTGTATTTTTTGTCATTTTGGACTAATTCTGAGCATATCTGGGAATTCCCACCCAGGTTCCTAACATAACTAAAGAAAGCCTTGTGATTATCCTTAGTGTCCTGTGCAATTTTTCTCTAGAAGCTGGCCTTAGGCGATTTTATGAGTGCCCGTAGTTTTTTGCTAATACTGATCAGAGATGCCTTCCCTTTTTGGGATTTTGCTTTATCATGTAGTAGCTTCCTCCTTCTATTGTATAGTTTGTTTATGGCTGGGGTCCACCAGACAGGACGTCTGCCTTTGGAGGATTGGGTCTTGGTTTTATTTGGGATTGCATGATCCATGCATTCCTGAAGGTGTTCATAGAATGTGTTTATAAAGGATTCTGCGGTCTGGGCCGTATTTTCTACAGGCCCGGGGGCATTGAAGGATTCCACCTCGGTTTTGAGGAGTATTAAATTTGCTTTAGAGAAGTTTTTCACTGTGGTTTTCAGGGCAGGGGGTGGAGTCGTGATGTGAATATCCAGTGAGATTAGTTTATGGTCTGATCTTACCAGTGAGGGATACACTTCTAGTCTGGAGCATAGAGTCCCCATTTTGGTGATGATCAGGTCCAGCATGCTTTCCCCTCTTGTGGGAGTGGTAACAAGTTGTTCCATAGCATTTGAGTTTATAAATTCTAGGAACCTTTGGGCTAGGGTATTGGAGCTAGAGTAATGCTCCCAGTCTATGTTTGGGTAGTTGAAGTCACCCAATATAATGGTGTTTGGAGAGACCTTCATATTTTCCAGTGTTCTCAGGAAGGCCGAGTGGGGTTCCTGGGTTTGGGAGGATGGTCTGTAGCAGGCTATAAACTGGAAGGCAGTTTTACCCACTGTTAGTTGCACATGGATAGTCTCTGATGCTTCGTGCTGTGCCACCAACCTGGAAGTGTGGGTATCTTTGACGAATATTGATACTCCCCCTCCTTTCGTGGTTCGGTCCAAGTTTTGGGGCCGAAAAGCATGGTATGAGGTATAACCTGGTAGTGCTGGGGTGCACTCTGGAGCCTTGAACCAGGTTTCTCTTACTGCACAGATATCAATGTTCTCCATGCTAAGGAGAGTTTCGAGTGCGTGCATCTTGAGGTTTAGACTTCTGGCATTGAGTAGCATTACTCTTAGTTTCTTATCCCTTGTGATACCTATGGAGGTGGGTTTGTCTTTTGAGCCTTGCCTAAAAAAGGCACTATGGGGGTAGCAAGAGCCTTTGCCAATATCCAAAAGCCCAGGGGTGACAGGTGCAAGCCATCCCTAGCGAAGCATCGTGGCTTGTCGAGCGTGTCATCCCAGGCTGACAGACACTGGATCCCCTTTGAATGACACCAATACTTAAGCCAATTGTTGAAATTGATCATCTTGTCTTCATATTGTGGCATCATTCTTTGTGAGGGTAAGATGCTACTCAAGGTCATGGTCATACCGGCCTGGGCTACATGCTCAGAGAGCTCCTCTATGTCTCTTTTCATGTAGTCCAGGGAGGTACGTCTCAGGTCATTCACACCAGCATGGACAATGACTGAGTCATATTTGTACTTGCCTTGGAGTGACCTGAGTGCTTGTGTTAGGTGGCGGATCCTAGCACCTGACAGGCAGCTCACCGTGACATTCTCCTTGTTCAGCCTGGTGAGCGGGACGTCAGTGTGCCTGATGATAGAGTCACCTATTACAAGTGTATCAGGTGTGTTGTTTAGCCTTAAGGTCTGTGACTGTTCGGCACACTGGCTTTGTGAGCTATGTGTTGCACATGTTTTGTTTTGGGGTAGCAGTTGCATGGGTGTCTGCTTTGGAGGTCTCTGCTGCTTAGGCAGATTTTTATTTAGAGCCTCTGAGTATGTTTTTGTGTGCTTATGTGCTTGGTTTGCTGTCGTGGTAGGTCTATGTGAGACTGGAATTGTAGTGAGTGTGGTTTCCTTCTCCTCCTGACTGGTTTTGCCAGTACTGAGTTGAGAGAGCTTAGCCTCCATTATGGCTATATGGTTGCATCTCTCACATGTGTTGGAATTTGTTGGGAGGAGGAGAGGGTTGTCTGTGTACATGAGGCAGTTGTAACATTGCCTCAAGATTCCCAGATTCACCAGCTGGACCGGAGAGGAGATTGACAACTGAACTTTGGACATGCTAGAATAGTATTGGGAATTCTTTTATAATTGAAAAAAGAGCCAATGGGGAACAAGGTACTCAAGGGGAGTTTGTGAGGGTGTAGTGCTTTTAATTTTTTAGTGCTGACTTATATAATTGCTTTAGTGAGCAAGTGCCAGGTAACTTAAATGCAATGTGTTACACGTAACTTAAATGCAAAAACGACAAACAGTATCTTTCTTTCAAGTGAAACAAGGAAATAAGTACAGTAAGCAATGCAGATATCACTAGGGATCCACAGAAGCGCTGAAAAGCCACGTTAGCGTTTCAGGGAAATAACAAGCAAACAAACAACAAGCATACAAACAAAGCTCGATTCAGCAGGCCTGGATATAGTCTATGCTACAGCAAACAAGGTGTACCAATTTCAGTAAGAAACAGTTCAAATATGCAGGCACTATAAGCCTTTAACCAGAAATTCCCAGCTCAGAAGGGCAGAGTCCAGCCTCTCCTCCCACAAGAGTGCAGACCACAAACCCTTTTAATGTAAAATAACTGGCCTGAAGCCCAAGTGCTTAAACCAGAATTAATACACTTTTAGAATAAAAGACACTGAGCCCTCAATCAGCAGTTCCCAACTTAGAAGGATGTAAGCTACCTGTTCTGCCACTACAGTGCAGACCACAAACCTTCTTAATGTAAAACAACTGGCCTGAAGCCCAAGTGCTTAAACCAGAATTAATACACTTTTAGAATAACAGACACTGAGCCCTCAATCAGCAGTTCCCAACTTAGAAGGATGTAAGCTGCCTGTCCTGCCACCACAGTGCAGGCCACTAACCTTCCTAATGTAAAACAACTGGTCTGAAGCCCAAGTGCTTAATCCAAAAGACTTAGAATGATATCTACACTTTAATCAAGTTACTACCAAGCAGTAATAAATACAATTTAATACTTTAAAGAATGCCTGGATTAGTGCTCAAGTTATACAAACAAAGCTAGATTCAGCAGGCCTGGGTCTAGTCTATGCTACAGCAAACAAGGTTTACCAATTTCAGTAAGAAGCAGTTCAAATATGCAGGCACTATAAGCCTTTAACCAGAAATTCCCAGCTCAGAAGGGCAGAGTCCAGCCTCTCCTTCCACAAGAGTGCAGACCACGAACCCTTTTAATGTAAAATAACTGGCCTGAAGCCCAAGTGCTTAAACCAGAATTAATACACTTTTAGAATAACAGACACTGAGCCCTCAATCAGCAGTTCCCAACTTAGAAGGATGTAAGCTACCTGTTCTGCCACTACAGTGCAGATCACAAACCTTCTTAATGTAAAACAACTGGTCTGAAGCCCAAGTGCTTAAACTAAAAGGCTTAGAATGAGTTACACCAAGAAGTAATAAATACAATTGAGTACTTTTAAGATGACACAAAAGCAAAATAAAGTAGGAAGAAACACAAATACAGTAAAAGCAGATAATTTTTTTTTTTTTTTTTTTTTTTTTTGAGTGAACAAATGAGATGGGCCCAGGAGTTACAGGACAGAAACAAGTGCAAATGCAGGCCTTCAAATCAGAAAGTTGAGAGAGATGGAAGACCGCCCAAATGGCCAATAACTATAAATTCTGGGCCAGAACCACTCCTTATGTGGTAGACAGGTTACCTAGTGCTTACCACTCCCACTGGTAAGCTAGAAGGCTTCCCTCCAACACAGAAAGGCTTGGGGGGCTCAGAAGCTTACAAATAGTCCTGGATACAGCAAATCTGTATCTGGAACACAGAAAGGCTTGGGTGGCTCAGAAGCTTACAAATAGTCCTGGAATCAGCAAATCTGTATCTGGAACACTAATTACAGGAAAGGTAGGAAACAGACTTACAATTTTTTTCAGTAAAGTAGCAAAAACAATAGTAAAAACAATTCACATGCAGTGCAAGCTGACACGCTTGTGTATGTAGCAATATTAGTCCACACACAGTTTGAAAAAATGTAATTAAATTAAAAAAGGACTAAAAGCAAGTGCAGAAAGGGTTTATTAGGTAGAATGCGGTAAAGAGATGAGACTGGGGGAGTGTCCTAGATCAAATCTACAGTGGGGCGGGCACTGCAAAAGCCACCAAATTTAAACTACAACCAAGAACAAGGAGGGGAGGTGGGGAAAATTTTCAACAGAGATGAGAGGAATCAGAGTGCAAATTATAAAACCAAAAAAATATATACTGATCTCTGTATATTTGCAGAACAGTAAGACAACAGATATCTAAGCAACAATTTAGCTCTATTATACAGAATAATACAGAAAAATATACTCAGCTCTATATATTTGCAGATAGTCTTGTAAGGCTGTCTCTCAACACACAGGTTCCACTTTAAATGCAGGCTGCTGCTATTAAGTCAAATTAAGGGAACCTTGAGTTAACAACACACAAGCTATAGAAACCAAAATGTAGGACAGATGTAGGACATCCATGGCAAGTCACTGGGTTCTGTCAAATATGTCATCCCAAGCATAGAGCTTCTGGATCCTCTGAGAATGACACATAACACATAAGCCATTGTTGCAGTCAGTCATCTGTTGATAGTATCGCAGCATCATTCTGGGTGACAGCGGTACACTGCCCAGGGCTACTGTCACACTTGCCTGGACCATATAATCAGAGAGTTCAACCATGTCTCCTGTCATGTAGTCCAGGGAGGTGTGTCCAAAGTCATTCACACCCACATGGATATGGAGTGATACACGTAGTTGTAGTGCAGTGACATGACTGGCTGCGTCATGTGTTAGATGCTGGCATGTGATAGATATTTGGCTACCTGCTCTATATTCAACTTATTGAGTGGGATGTGTGTGTCTCAGTATTGAGTTACTCATGATCACTGTATTATGCCAGGTGATTAGCCTTAGGAGCTTAGGATGGGGGCACACTGTGTAGGTTAAATATGTGTCCCTTGGCCTGTGCCATGTCATGGTGTCTGAGTGGGCGTCTGCTTTGCTGGTCTGTGCTGTTTGGGTAAATGTCCATTGAGTGCCTCTGGGAAGGTGGGTGTGTGGCTTGTTCATTGTATGTCATGACTGTCAAAGTGGGTGTACTGGTGACCTATGTGTTCTAGATGGTGTGGTGCAGGTGTTGATCTTATGTTGATCTTATCTTTGCTGGAGAATGCATATGTCCACATTAGGTGATATATGAGTAACCCTCACAGGTCTGAGTGTTTGGAGTTTAAAGGGGAGAGTTGTCTGTGTACATGCATGAGACAGTTGCAACAGTGCTCCTGAATGGACAAGTGCACCAGGTTAATGGGTAAAAGCACAGATAACTGCCCTTCAAACATGCCAAGAGGGGTGGACGTAACTAGTACATACAGGGGTTACATCTGTGATGAACGAGTAATGCTACATCTGTGATGAACGAGTAATGCTGACAGCTCCCAGGTGTGCCACACTTCTTGATACAATAACCTGGTGAAGTGTCAAGCCATAATGCTAGTTGAAATGCAAGACAGAAAGAACTAGCATGATGTACAGGAGAACAGAAGGCAGACTGTCTGCTACCTGTAATACTTTAACACAGCAGAGCAGTTAGCAGCTTTGGTTATACGAAAGCTCAGTAAGCTCTGTAACGCATGTGGTAACTGTGTAACACTATAGTAGACATACCTAGATAGGCAGGAGTTCTAATCCCATTACTGGCAAGTGTGTGCATATGTTTGTGTGTGAATCATGTGCTGTCTGGCTCATACCACTTCTGACCTGTATACTACTCTTTACACTTCCCTTCACTCCAATTTAGTAGACCTGTTGATGTCATCCACCTTAGAGGTATCTTTGGAAGAGGTGGAAATGTATGAGCTCTGTGGTGCATCTAATAACTGCATAGCACTCTAGTAAAAATACCTAGATAGGCAGGAGCTCTAATCCCAATACTGCCAAGTGTGTGTGTGTGTGTGTGTGTGTGTGTGTGTGTGTGTGTGTGTGTGTGTGTGTGTGTGTGTGTGTGTGTGTGTATGCATACGTGTTTGAATCATGTACTGTCTGGCTCATGCCATTTTTGACCTGTATACTACCCTTTACACTTCCCTTCACTCCAGTTTAGTGGTTCTGTTGATGTCATCCATCTTAGAGGTACCTTTGGAAGAAGTGGAAATGTATTAGCTCTGTGGCATGTCTGATAACTGCGTAGCACTATAGTAGGAATACCTAGATAGGCAGGAGTTCTAATCCTAATGCTGACAACTGTGTGTGTGTGTGTGTGTGTGTGTGTGTGTGTGTGTGTGTGTGTGTGTGTGTGTGTATCATATTGTGTTTGGCTTATACCATTTTGATATGTATACCATACACAGCTGGTGACCACCTCCCACTGCCATTATTTTATATAGTGTGGTAACAGCATCTGCCTCACATGTAGCAGACTAAACCATTTTACAGTCTTCTGTACAGATGTGTCTGGAATATCCATATATTTGAAACCCAGACATGGTCGGAAGTAGTCTGTGTGCCTTAACAATGCCCATGTATGTGATATTATAGCCTGTATCATACCTGATGACTGAAACATCATGCTGATAGGACGTCTGCTGCCCTCACATGTGGCCAGCCTTGTAGGTGCAATACATGAGTCCAGATACTTTGTTTTACAAGTGATCTGTACCTGTTATGGGCCACATTAAAGGCTGGAAGAGGTGTGGCCTGTCATATTGTGGTCCTAATTAGTATGTAACAGGAACACCTTGCATCTTAAGAGGGGGGTGTACATAATTTATATCCACTGTATACCAGTAATGTGTCATGCATGACCTTACCTTAGGCTATTTGTCCAGCACGATTTGCTGGCCTCTGTTCAGACGTCTTGGCACTGACAAGTTGTGAGGTATGCTACAGAAATGTTGAATTCATGTCAGATAGGCCCCAGTGGTGATCACTGTGGTGCAATACAGTTAACCCCAGCACAAGTGAACATGCACAACAAGCAATATAGCTATTACATAAACCAATATAGCTATTACTGATGGTTGTGTGCATGGTAAATTGCATGTGCTTCACATGCCTGGGGTATTGCCAGGCAACAGCAGAACATTGTCATACTCACCATCTTCAGGCTGCTGTCCCATATGCAGACCAGAGGGTCCTAGGAAGTTGTGAGAGGGTCTTATTGTCAGTAGATGCACATATGGCCTTGGCATAGGATGGATGCAGCATGTCTGCACATCTACAGTACTAACCAGAATAGTACACAATGTCCTGTTCTCACCACAGATGTCCACCTCTGTGCATTAGAAAACCACATCCACAACTGAAATCAGACCTGACACATGCATGTAGATACAATACAGATACTTGTATGTCTGATACATTAGTGTACTAATCCCCACTGGGCCCTTACCTGCACACTCCTTAACCAGTGTGTGTGTGTGTGTGTGTGTGTGTGTGTGTGTGTGTGTGTGTGTGTGTGTACACAACCCATCTCCACAGTGCTTCCCTCAGTGTCATGGCCTGTACATTCGGCATGTGGGACAAGTGTGGTGAGGGGTTCCTCAGTGGGTGTCAGTGGGATTTGGATGGCTGGGTCCCACCTGTGCCTAGCCATTCCCTTGCTACAGCAGCAGCCCATTGATGGGCATGGCATTTGAGGTCGGTGGCCTGATGCTGCACATGCATGTAAGTTCTGCTGTGCAGGCCAGCATCATTTACTCTGTGGACCACACTGTTCCACAGGGCACTCCTCTCCCACACATCTTCTGCTCTCCATCTACATGACAGGGCATAATGTCCAATCACATATTGGGTGATGATGTCTGTTCCCCCAACAGAGAATGCTGGTAGGTGAGCACTCTGCATGATACCTGGAAGACATGAACAGGAAAAGGTCACAGGACCTCACACGGTTCTCAAAATGCACATCGACAGTAGATATTACTTGCAAAAAATCCAGACTACCCCAGAAACCTCCAAGCTATCATGGCTATAGCAGCTTGCATGACACGTCTGTCCCAGAGCTATCTTATTCCCCCCAATGTTGGACACTTGATTGTATAATCCTCTATCCTCCATTCATTTCTGTGCAGAGCGTTGGCAGTGGTCATCTTCCATGTGGATGGTGTGTGTATGATGGCAGGTCTGTGTTTGACAGTGGTGTGTGATGGTGCTCTGAGCACATGCCTGAGTTCATGTAGGAGGAATGACACTGATGTTAGTATGCCCCATGGAGATATGCTGTTGTTGCCATCAGTAGGTAATATGTACATGCTCACCATTGCTGTGGGGAGGAGTGTGATTGATTTACATATCTCCATGTATGACTGGGGTGAACAGGGTGGTGATGTTCCCACCTAACCTATGTGATGCAGGTTGCCTATATCCATGGCATGTGAGTATGAGGTGTTCTTTACTCCCAATACAGGGTGCATTGTGTGGTTTCATCTGAGTCTTACAACATATGTGGACACATGTTTGCAATTGTCCTTGGTGGTGTGGATATGACTGATTCATAGTCATAGTCAGCCTTACAGGATGTCATCTGTGAAGTTATCTGCTTGCTTAGATATAGGTGGACTTGCTTCAAAGTTGTTGCCTGCACCTATGTGTCCCTGTACACCCAATGTAGCAACCTATTTTGTGGTTTATGTATTGCTGCTATCCACCAAAGGGGATTCTCTACCTTGGTGGAGGCTGGATATACAGGTCAGGTACTGCTGTGTCCATATAGCTACAGTGGATATAAAGTCTACACATCTCGATACACTGCCTGGTATAGGAACATGACACCACAATAACTCATTTCATAACAATTCCCACCTATAGTGTGACCTATAGCTTGTACAATTCAATTGAAAACATAACAATCTGGTTTGTGAAAACATATGGAAATAATACTCAGTACAATAAGCCAGTTGAATGAGTGTGCACACCCTTAAAAACGTGTGTATGCACGTCTTGAGATGGTTACAGCATTCCTCCATCTTGGTCTGGACTCTAACATCGTGGGACAGCTTCACTTGGCAATAGTTGCTCACCTTCCTAGAAACATCTTTGATTGTATTGCAATGGAACTGGACAGGTTAGGGGTCACATTCAAGATGAGAAATATTATGAAATGCTCTTCTGTGGTCTGATTGTCATACAGCACACAAACCTGGCATTCCAACAGGGGTGTGTGCACTTGTGATATCCACTGTATATAGGTGTTGATATAGCTGGTAGTGGTAGGCATGGACAGAGGCTCATAACACAGGTGGGCATTTCTGTGATTAATACCTGATGATCATGCCTACTCCAGTACCCACATCAGTGTCAGGGCATAGGGCAATGCAACCACCAGTAGCTATACACATATATGTCTGTTGTATGCACTGACACTCATATAAAAATACATGTGCAACATGCACAACCTATTTGCCTGGCTGCTTGAAACCCATGTGATTAGTTCTGTCCCTTCCGGCTTAACATATGCATACATACATGTGCTCAGGGGATACCTGGTATACATTTCTATTGAATGTAAGTATGGCACACTGCATTCACAGTCTTGCTGCTCAATCATACTTCTCAACCTGCTACAGCAGTACATCTGGATAATGACACACATAAATGGGTGTCAGAGGGGACATCAGTATCGATACTGTATTAATATAGCTACACCATACATTAGTACGTTGATTGCACAGTAGGGTTTGACATCATTGTGATAACCTGGAAGATGTCCGACAGCCATAAGTAGGCTATTATGTTACAATGCCATTGCTCACAGACCTGACAATGGTTTGGCTGAAATAACACAAGTATATGTGTATGTGACTACAGATATCAGTCACAAGTATGCTTATTGTCCAGCAGAACACTGTACATTTTAATGTTATTAAGTCAATATATTGCATGCAGTTCAACACACATGTCTGTAACAGTACTCTACTATGCACACACCCTCTTTAGGTATATTAGCTTTACAAGGCAAAGATATGTCATACTCAGTTTAACAGACACCACTGCAGTTGTCATATGTGAGCTGTTTTTCACAGGTGGGTCAGGCTCATTAGCTATGTTCCTGCCTCACAACCTCTCAGAGCATCACATCTGGACAATGCCTAAAATGATGGGGGGATAAATAGGGACAGAAATTAAATATACCTGCTACAAACATAGGAAGTTCGTAGACTGATACATTTAGCATTACAGTGAATATTCTTAATGATGTGGAGTCTCAAACTCAAGTGTTTGTCATTACCTGATGACTTCAATCCTCAGCTATTTGCCAGTAAAGTACAGATCTCAGGAAGAACAGACAAAAATACATGATGGCAAAATGTGGACATTCTGTGAGGATCTGTACAGTTGAGAGGTATGTCTGTGATATCTCCCACTGCAGAGAGGGCCAGATGCTATGGCCATAGCAGCTGTTTAGTAGGACATTAGTACAGCATGTCTTGTTGGGACATATATTCCTCCAAACCATATTTCCCATTATTACAGACCAAGTACTAGATTCAATTACTTGCTTACATGTTCCACTTACCTTTTTTCTTTCTTGTCTTTTCCATTTTATGTCTCATTTATTTCCCTCACTCTCCCTGTGCACTACAGGGATAGAGCTGGTTTGAATAGGTGGCAGCATGGCTTTTTTAGGTGATGCTCATGACCAGGTGATGGCCTGTGCACCTATTGGGTTCCCCCTTGCTAAATGCATGCAGAGCAGCTGAATAGTTCTTCCAATAGCCAAAGTCATGGCAACACACTCCTATAAATGAGTACTCCATGTGGGCGTTGGCCCTTTCCCTTACTTGTGAGGAAGACATCCTGAAGTTGTGTGAGGTACTACCCCTTACAACAAGACTTGTGGAGACAAGCCAACTAAATGGTGGGGAAGATTCAGAACATAGGAGCAGAATGTGAGTAATATGTTGGAAATACTGCTAGTTTAACAGGGTTTGGCTGCACATGCAACTTCTGCATGGCTTTCGGTCTGACAATGTTCTGTCTCAGCATTGTTCTCAACTGTAGGGTCATCCACATAATGGCCACAGGTTAGTCTGTTATGTACGGGCTGTTCCCCAGGTAGCTGTTGTCCTTGGCAAATCAGTAGCATACTCTGGTGATTGCATTATGTAGATGGTAACATCCATTTTTTTTCTGACTTTATATCCCTCAGAAAAGATATGTTACAACAAACCCTGTAACACCAGCAGCTTTCTCGGTGTATAACAGCAATATTTCATGTATGGCTGTGTATTTGGGCTTATGTCCACTAATTATGTTAGGCTTTGTCCAGATGTCATACAGTAGTAGCTAGGTATACTGGTCTATCATTATTTACTGCAGTAATTCCTGCTGAGGGGAATGGTTGGGAAACATGTTGAGGTCTGTACATTCCAGAGGTAGGTGTATAGGGAATGCTCTTGGATGGCCTTGTAACATATTTTATGTGGGGGACAGTAACACATGTTTTAAAGCTAGGCTGTTAGAACATGTCAGACTTATTACTGATAAGAAATATGTCAGTTCTGTAGCTGTACATTTGAATAAATCACACCATGGGGACAGTAGTGGGTCTCAAGGTACTGTTTCTGAAAACGTCTGTTCCTCAATGTGATGATACATTCATAAAAGGATAATTGTTATGTACAGGCTTCAATGTATTAATATTAACTGTGATACTTTATCCCGTAGGAGGTTAAATGATGAGTCTAATTTGAGGCTGTGTATTCAATTATGTAATTAGGTGTTAATTGCTTCTTGGGCTTAACGCTAGTATTTCTAGTAATGTTTACTCCTTGAAGGCTTTGGCCAAGACATCAGAGTACAATAAAAATGTGTGAATTACAGGCTGGTTGTATTTTTCTTTGCTATGTTCAGACATTGTATTTGTTTTGCTAAGAGATTGTTGTATGTTTGGCCATTGTGTATGGCCTATCATGATTTTGTAGCAGTGTACTGTTCACTCATTTATTTGGACTGTGGGTGGGGAGCAGATGTGAGTCTTATGGCTGCTTTTGTATCCAACTGTGCATGCATGCTGCTCCAGTTGTGGGTGGTCTATCAGCAGCATATGTTTGTATGGGCATTTTGGGACATGTATGCATATATATATATATATGTGTGTTCTTCTTTCGGCTTTTCCTGGTTAGGGCTTTCCACAACGCAACTCCAGTCCGCTAATGATTGGCAGTAGATTTTTTACGGGTGCCGAGGTGCCAGCTTGACGCCCAATCTTCAACAAAGGCACGCTCATTCTACGCATGTCTTTCGAATGCCACTCGACCGCGGGGAGGTCATACAGACTGCACACAGAAGGCGTTCCAGCCAAAAATTGAATGGGAGAACCTCTTGCTGTGAGGCAACAATGCTACCGCTGCACCACCGCAGCTTATACAAGGACTGTTGGATGCAGAGTGATTAAGGAAGTTTTGAGCAGCTTTAAGTGTGGTTGAGCGGGTTTGCCCGATGGTAAGCGGTGCTAATGTACGGTTAAACGAATAGGCATTTACAATGTGTAGACTTCACTTACCAGTGTGCAAATCTGCTCAGCATTTACATTTATGCAATGGTTACACCTGCTAGGCATAGCGTAGCCTTGGTAACCAGTGATCACATTCCAGTTTTAATAAATAGCAGGGTAATGACATCTTTAATAAGTGTACTTAATTCCCTGCACATAATATGCTTATATGTGCTGTCATTACAGTAGCAAGGGGTGTGAATATACTGTATGGGACACCTGGGTATACATGAGTAGTACCACAATCTGTTCTGTTTCAATTTGTTTCATACATGGGTAGTAACTCAAGTTATATGCAGTCACACTTGCATGTTACACCAGCTACAGTGCATTGGTTGACAGAAATAGTTTAACACATATGGTATCATTACGTTAGTACTTTTAACAGTGCTTTTTCAAGTAAGAGTAGATTGCAGATTGTAGAACCGGAACTATAAACCCCTGCATACAAAGCTGGACTCTGAGTACTGAGTATCATGTTCTACGTGTTTGAGCTGTATGTTTATATGTATCTCCTATTGGATATTAATCTGATATGTTGATATTAACTGTAAACTACTATGTTTTTTGAACATGTTATTGGGGACTGCTGTCATGTAGTAATGACATACCTTTAAGTTTTAGACATGTATCTTACAGTATATTCATCCTAATGCATATCCTGTTGGATATGCATCTACTTTCTGTCTGTCCTCTGTATAGATGTGCAGATGTCAGGGATTGCTACGGCCATACCAGTATGTAGGTATCCACATTGTATTGTGCTGTGGGCCTGGACACTGCTGCTAGTTCCAACATATGGGACATTCCTTAATGTGGGCCTTGCCCCATTTCCTTGCCTGTGTGAGGGACATTACAGAGGTGGTGGCCTACAGATTCACATGCAGTGAGTGGCAGTATGTCACAGGACAGAACATGTGGAGACAGCCAACCAACATGGTGGACATATCCCAAGATATGTGAACAAATTTTATGTCATCAGTGCTGTTATACACATGGTGGATTGATAGCTTGACAGGGTTTGTGTGGACATGCATTTAGTGCGACGTCATGACACACAGTGATATGTCTCTGATATACCTCTCCACAGACACACTGTCCACAGACTGACCACATGTCTGTCTGTCATGGTTTGTGTGTTCACCAGACAGTTGGTGTCCTTGGTATATCAGTTGTGGACTCTGGGGAATACAGTCAGTGAATACTCACTTTTATTGGTATTACTGATGTCATATTCATCATAAAGGATGTTACAACAAAGCCAGTGACATCTGCAACTGTCTCAATGTATGACAGCACTATGTCCAACCTACCCCTTTGTTTGTGCCTCTGTTCCAACCTAGTGATATAGGGGGTGATGCTGAGCCTAGTGAATGGGGAATGTTATCAAAGTTTCATAGTTTCATAGTATAGTACTAGGCTATCTGCCCTAGGGCATTTATAAGCCTAGCCAAAGTGTATGTGGCTTTCGCCACCCCATGTAAAGATACAAAAGTGTACAATTTAAATTAAATTTAGTTTACTGTGCCTCTATCTAGCAATGACACAGAGATGACCCCCGGGGTAAACCTACAATCACCCATCCATTCATCCAGATTTCTCTTGAAGAGAATCAGTGAGGGGCTCTGCCTAACATGGACAGGTATCCTGTTCCAGAGTGCGGGAAGCCTCTGGGTTATGAATCTGTCCCTCCAGCATGTCCTATTCATATTTTTGCTGAGGTTTAGATCTTTAGCTCTCGTGGCTCTGATGGATTTGGATTTTTTGAGGTGGAGCATGTCCATTAATTCTGAATTGGACATGGCCTTGTACGTAAGGCACAGATCACCTCTGAGCAGGCGGTATGCTACTGAATAGAGCTGGAGCTTTTTCAGTCTGGCAGCATATGACATATGCTGGAGACCCTTGATCCTCTTGGTAAGGTACTTTTGGGGACTCTCCAGCTGCTGCAGGTGCCGGGTGAGGTACATACCAAATGGGGCATTGTACTCAATCATAGGCCTGATAAGGGAGGAATATAAGGGTACAATGACATCCTTTGATCTGGATGTGAATCCCTTCATGATAAGGTGGGCAAGGTAGAAGTTCTTTCTAACCACTTTGGTGACATGGGTGTCAAATGAGAGGTCACTGTCAACTTGGGTCCCCAGGTTTCTGATTACTTTTTCCGTACTTAATGGATTACCACCTATGTGGTAATTTGTGGGTACTTTGTTTTTTTCCAAAGGGGATGACTATACATTTTTTGGCATTTAGTTTAAGGCCAGGACTCTGGCACCAGTCATCTGTTTCTGTGAGGCCCTTCTGGAAGATGCATGTGTCAGCTGGTGTGTCGACTATGGTGCCTAGTTTGCAGTCGTCTGCGAACTTTGTCAGCCACAACCCCCCTATGTTTGCCTGCACATCTGAGAAATAAATGCCAAACAAGAGGGGTCCCAAGACAGAGCCCTGTGGGACTCCACTTGTGACTGGCTTAGAGTCTGACATAGCTCCAGCTATTCTGACTTTGTGGGTTCTGTCCTTTAGCCAGTTTGCAACCCATCTTGTGACAAACGGGTTTACATTTAAGCTGTTGAGCTTGTCTATGACGCCTTAGTGGGGTATTGTGTCGAAGGCTTTTGCCAGATCCAGGTAGGCTGTATGAACTGCTTTGCCTTCATCGATGGCTCTAGTGACTGTTTCAAAAAAGTCCACCAGGTTTAAAAGACAGGATCTGCCTTTTACAAAGCCGAACTGGGTAGGGTCAATTGTCTGTAGGTCCCCGATGTCTTTGTTTATGAGTTCCATAATGATCCTTTCCATAGCTTTGCAGACCAGGCTGGTCAAGCTTATGGGGCGATAGTTTCCAGGGTCTGTGGAGTGGGACCACTGTAGCTGTACGCCAGTGTTCAGGGACGTATCCGGTAGCAAGGCTAAGATTAGACAGCGTTCTTATGTGCGGGTTTAGCTCCTCTAGGAGTTCACGTAGCACGCAACCCGGGACACCGTCAGGTCCCATGGATGCTGTATTTTTAGCTTTGCTGAGGGCAGCTCTCACCTGGACATCTGAGATTTCAGGGAGGTTGCATTCAGCTGAGATATTTATTTCGTCTTTTGGGGGAGAGGGAGGGGAGAAATTTGCACTGAACCTGTCTGCCAGTATGTTGGCAATATCTGTGGGTTCAGTGTATTTTTTGCCGTTATGAACTAACTCTGCACATATCTGAGGGTTTCCGCCCAGGTTTCTAACATAACTGAAGAAGGCCTTGTGATTATCTTTAGTGTCCTTAGCGATTTTTCTCTTGAAGTTGGCCTTTGATGATTTTATTAGCGAACGTAGTTTTTTGCTAGTGCTGATCAGGGATGCCTTCCCTTTATGGGATTTTGCTCTGTCTTGCAGTAGCTTCCTTCTCTTGTTATAAAGTTTGTTTATGGCTGGGGTCCACCAGATAGGATGTCTGCCTTTGGTGGAAAGGGTCTTGGTTTTATTTGGGGTTGCATGAATCATGCATTCTTGGAGATGCCCGTAGAAAGCATTTGTGAAGGATTCAGCAGTGTGGGATGTGGCTTCCACTGGCCCAGGGGGCTTGAAGGATACCATTTCAGTCCTAAGGAGTGTAAAGTCGGCTTTTGAGAAGTTTCTCACTGTGGTCTTTTGTGCTGGGGGTGGAGGTGGGATATGAATATATAGGGTTATTAGTTTATGGTCTGATCTCACTAGTGAGGGGTATACGTCCGGTGTTGAGCATTTTGTCCCCATGTTTGTGATGATCAGGTCAAGTATATTATTTCCCCTTGTGGTGGAAGTGACTAGTTGTTCCATCGCATTTGAGTTGATGAATTCCAGGAACCTTTGGGCTAGGGTGTTGGGGCTTGAGTAATGCACCCTGTCTATGTTTGGGTAGTTGAAGTCTCCCAATATGATGGTATTTGGTGAGACATTCATATCTTCCAGTGTCTTCAGGAAGGCTGAATGGAGTTCCTGAGATTGCGAGGGTGGTCTGTAGCATGCTACAAGTTGTATAGCAGTTTTGCCTATGGTCAGTTGCACATGGATGGTCTCCAATGCTTCGTGTGTTGCCACTAACCTGGAGGTGTGGGTGTCTTTAATGAATATGGACACTCCCCCTCCTTTTGTGGTTCGGCCCAGGTTTTGGGGCTGAAATGCATGATACGAGGTATAACCTGGTAGGGCTGGGGTGCTCTCAGGAGCCTTGAACCAGGTTTCAGTTACTGCATAGACATCGATGCTCTCCATACTGAGGAGTGCTTCGAGAGCCTGCATCTTGAGATTTAGACTTCTGGCGTTGAGCAGCATTACCCTTAGTTTTTTTCCTTTATTGTTTTCTAAGGTGGTGGGTTTGTCATTTGAGCCTTGCCTAAAAAAGGCACT
>NC_056739.1:992989851-992992351 GCF_019279795.1 Protopterus annectens | reverse complement strand
ATATGGAAGGCATGGCCGAAGGCAGGAAGAGAGGAGAAAGGCTAGGACTGTGGCAGTGAGGGTCGTAACTTTAAATGTTGGCAGTATGACTGGTATAGGGAGAGAGCCAGCTGATATGATGGTCAGACGGAAGGTTGGTATATTGTGTGTGCAAGAGACCAGATGGAAGGAGAGTAAGGCTAGGTGTATTGGAGGTGGGTTCAAATTGTTTTATTATGGTGTGGATGGGAGAAGAAATGGTGTAGGAGTAATCCTGAAGGAATAGTATGCTAAGAGTGTGTTGGAGGTGAAAAGAGTGTCGGATAGAGTGATGTTTATGAAGCTGGAAATTGATGGTGTAATGATGAATGCTGTTAGTGCATATGCTCCACAAGTTGGGTGTGCGATGGACGAGAAAGAAAAATTTTAGAGTGAGTTGGATAAAGTGGTAATGAGAAAGTGGTGATTGGAGCAGATTTCAATGGGCATGTTGGTGAAGGGAACAGAGGGGGCGAGGAAGTGATGGGTAGGTATGGTGTTAAACAAAGGAATGTAGAAGGTCAGATGGTAGTGGATTTTGTGAAAAGGATAGACATGGCTGTGGTGAATATGTATTTTAACAAGAGGGAGGAGCATAGAGTGGCATACAAGAGTGGAGGAAGATGCACACAGGTGGATTATATCTTATGTAGGAGGGCCAGTTTGAAGGAGATTGGAGACTGTAAAGTGGTGACCGGGGAAAGTGTAGTTAGGCAGCATAGGATGGTGGTTTGTAAGATGACATTGGTGATTAAGAAGTGGAGGAAGAGGAGTGTGAGGGCAGTACCAAGAATCAAATGGTGGAAAATGAAAAAGGTTAAATGTGAGGTGGAGTTCAGGGAAGAGTTAAGACAGGCACTTGTTGGCAGTGAAGAGTTACTAAATAACTGGGTAACTACAGCAGAGCTAGTAAGGGAGACGGCTAGAAAGGTGCTTGGTATGACATCTGGATAGAGGATGGACGACAAGGAGACATGGTGGTGGAATGAGGAAGTACAGGAGAGTATACAGAGAAAGAAGTTGGCAAAGAAGAAGTGGGATTGTCAGAGAGATGAAGAAAGTAGACAGGATTATAAAGAGATGAGGTGCATGGCAAAGAGAGAGGTGGTGAAGGATAAGGCATATGAAGAGTTGTATGAAAGGTTAGACACTAAGGAGGGAGAAAAGGACCTGTACCAATTGGCTAGACAGAGGGACCGAGCTAGTAAAGATGTCCAGCAGGTAAGGGTGATAAAGGATAATGAGGGAAACGTACTCACAAGCAAGAAGAGTGTGTTGAGCAGATGGAAAGAGTACTTTGAGGGGCTGATGAATGAAGAGAATGAGAGGGAGAGAAGGTTGAATGATGTGGGGATAGTGAATCATGAAGTGCAATGGATTAGCAAGGAGGAAGTAAGGATAGCTATGAAGAGGATGAAGAATGGAAAGGCTGTTGGTCCAGATGACATACCTGTGGAAGCATGGAGGTGTTTATGTGAAATGGCAGTGGAGTTTCTAACCAGATTGTTTAATGAAATTTTGGAAAGTGAGAGGATGCCTGAGGAATGGAGAGAAAGTGTTTTGGTACAAATTTTTGAGAATAAAGGTGATGTGCAGAGCTGTAGTAACTACAGAGGGATTAAATTTATCAGTTACAGCATGATGTTATGGGAAAGAGTACTGGAAGGTAGGTTAAGAAGGGACGTGATGATTAATGGTCAGCAGTATGGTTTACTGCCAGGAAAGAGCACTACAGATGTGATGTTTGCTCTAAGAGTGTTGATGGAGACGTACAGGGAAGGTTGGAAGGCATTGCATTGTGTTTTTGTAGACTTAGAGAAAGCATATGACAGGGTGCCTAGAGAGGAGTTGTGGTATTGTATGAGTAAGTCGGGAGTGTCAGAGAAGTATGTAAGAGTGGTACAGGATATGTACAAGGGTAGTCTGACACCTGTGAGGCCTGTGGTGGGAGTGACGGATGCATTTAAGGTGGAGATGGGATTACATCAAGGATCAGCTCTGAGCCCTTTCTTATTTGCAATGGTGATGGACAGGTTGACAGATGAGATCAGACAGGAGTTCCAGTGGACTATGATGTTTGCAGATGACATTGTGATCTGTGGTGAGAGTAGGGAACAGGTGGAGGAGACACTAGAGAGATGGAGATATGCTCTAGAGAGAAGATGAATGAAGGTCAGCAGGACTAAAACAGACTATATGTCTGTGAATGAGAGGGAGGATAGAGGATAGAGGAATGGTGAGGATGCAAGGAGTAGAGGTGGCAAAGGTGGATGATTTTAAAGACTTGGAATCAATAGTTCAGACTAATGGTGAGTGTGGAAGTGAGGTGAAGAAGAGAGTACAGGCAGGATGGAGTGGGTGAAGAGTGTCAGGAGTGATTTGTGACAGATGAGTACAGGTAAGCGTGAAGGGGAATGTCTACAAGAGAGTAGTCAGACCAGCTATGTTATATGGGTTGGAGACAGTAGCACTGATAAAAAGG
>NC_056739.1:992949851-992984851 GCF_019279795.1 Protopterus annectens | reverse complement strand
TTTTTTCTCTAGGTAAAAAGTTAAAAAGCATTAATGGTCTCAAAGTGGACAATGCTTATTTAAGTAAGAACCTGGATATGAAGTTAGTACCCAAAGGACTGAGATTTTTTAAGTTACCTTTAGGTTTGGATTTTACTGCTGAAGTAGTAAAGGAATTCAATTGTTTGTTTTACACCTGTGGTTTTAATTTTATGAGATTATTAATGAAACATAACGATGATAAAATGAGTAAACTTATAGTTGATGCAGAGAAATTAAACAACAACATATTAAATGATCTTTTATTTCCTCAATGGGAGCAATTATATAATAAGCAATACCAGGAAGCTAAAATATGGATTTCTAATATCATACAGAGGAAATCCAAAAAGCTCACAAGGGACAGTGAACATTATAATAGTAATAAGGCCTATATTTGGCCAGAAATGAGATCAAAGATACACCCCAAAGAAGACTTTCACAAACCTAGATGGCAAAAAGGGGGAGAATACAAGTGGTGACTATAGTAAAGGGTTTGATACAGGTTACCGTAATGAAAAACACCCATATCAGGGGGATTTTCAATACGGGGGAAAACAATATTCACAACCACACCAAAATGGGAACCAGAAATACATGAGAAAGAAATGGTATTAAAGTCTAAGGGAGAACAATCTAAAGATAGAAGCAACACAAATATTATCCCAAGGATAGAAGTAGAAGGAAATGTACACACTTATAACAATTTTAAGATATTTAATTATACTGACATTAATAAAGAAAAAACTCATTTTGATTTATTTAGTAAAGGAGAAAAATATGTACCAAACCCTAGATTTGATTTGACAGACACAATTATAGAATTTAAAAAATTCATTTGAAAATCGAATTTAGCTATTTATTTCGAAAACTTGAATGTGATTGACAAAAAAGATTCTTCAAAGAATAAAAATATCGGTACTCCTTTTAAGGTAAAAAGTAAATTCAATCTACCTAGTCATTCTAGTATTGAGTTGTATGAAAATTTAACAATTAGAGAAATTTCTCAGGAATCAAACAAACTCAAACATTTAGCCTTTAGTGCGAATTTATCAAAGGATGAAGAAAGACTAATAAGAGATCTCAAGGAAAATGACAACATAAGAGTCATGAGACCTGATAAAGGAGGTGGTACCGTCATATATGACAATATGCAGTATACCAAAAATATATATGACTTACTACATTTCTCAGGTAACTATTCATCTATATCCCATAATGAGCTCAACATAGCTTACCAAAGGATTGACTCTTACATTGAAGAATATTTTTTAGAAAATAGAATCACAAAGGAGACATATGATTTTTTATCTGTGAAATTTCCAAAATTGGCCACTTTAGTGGGTATACCCAAGATCCACAAAAATATACATGATCCCCCATTTCGTCCAATTGTTTCAGGGAGTAAATCAAAGACATTTCCAATAGGCAAATATATTGATTACAAATTGAAACCTATATACGATCATGTCTCACAGATGGTCAAAGATTCCTGGGTGTTTTTAAAGAACTTTCCTATGGATTTGAAACACGACAACATTGTATTCCTCACCATAGATGTGATTGACCTCTTTTCATGCATTCCTAAATAACAAGGACTTGAAGCTTTCAGTGCAAGTATGTATAAGTATTCCAATCTTGAATGGGATGAAATTAGATTATTAGAGGAAATGATGGCTTTAGTACTTGAAAATAATTATATATATTTTGAAGGTGAACACTTCAAACAAACAAAAGGAGTAGCGATGGGAGCTGCTTGTGCTCCCATCTATGCCAATTTGGTAATGCTCCATTGGGAGGACACCATACTTTTCACTAGTGACTATTTCAAGTATGTAAAATATTATTCTAGATTCCTGGATGACATATATATATATTATGGGAAGCTGACATTAATACCATGGAACATTTCATTGAATTTCTAAATGGCAGCAGTGAATACTTACAATTCACATATTCTTACAATAATAAGGGATTGCACTATTTAGATACTTTTATTCAATATCAGTCAGGTGTATTTACTTCTTCTATACACAGAAAGGAAATGTTTTCTAACAACTATTTACAGTACACCAGTTGCCATCCAGAGAAATTGAAAAATAATATATTCAAAGGTCAGTGTGTTCGTGCTTCCCGCATGACATCTGACACTGATTCATTATATTCTGAATTAAAGTTTATTAAGGAGCTATTTACACAGAGAGGTTATCCCAATGCCATGATGGACCCTACCATTCAATATATTATACAACATAGGAATTCTAGATATTTTCCTCTATTAGGGAGTAACTACCAATCTACATCTCAAGAGATCCACACACTTCATGACTATGACCATAACGAGATTGATAATAGTCAAGATTCCTTCCATAGAACATATATTTTACAGTTTAATTTAGCTGCCAGTCATATCAAAAAGATTTTAAACCATTTCTGGTATATCATTTCTAAGGACTCTCAACTAAGTAAAGTATTGGGAGTCAAACCTCAGTTTACATACAAAATGGGAACTAATATTAAACAGTTAGTTGAAAGTGGAACCAAGGGAAGGAACAACTATAATAACAAAAAATCATTCATTGGTATGAATCCCAAATGTGGTACTTGCAACCAATGCAAATATATGTCCGAAGAAAATATCATTCATTTGAAAAATGGACATAAAAGTGTAGTAAAAAGGAAGGCAGGAAATTGTAATACCAAGATGGTAATATATTTAAGTATTTGTCAACAATGTCCATGTTTTTATGTAGGAAAAATGGAAAGAAATGTAAAGAAAAGGATTTATGACCATATATACTGCATAAGAACTAAGGACAACAATGACGCACTTTATAGACACATAGATAGGGAAGAGAATAGCCATAGTTTTAAATTCATTATACTTGAAGTAATTAATTATGATCCCAAAGGAGGGGATTTCAAAAGTTTGCTCAGTTATAAAGAAATCTGGTGGCAAATATATTTAGACGCCACGACACCATCAGGTTTAAACGATTATATATCAATCAAACCATTGTTTTATTATTAATGAAAAAACACATGAAAAAACATTTTAAATAATCTTTTTTTAATATCTATTTTATTATTTTGGTATAGCAAGTTGAATACGTATATGAATTAGTTAGAATTGTAATTATTTATTTATTATTTGGGCATTTATATTTTATGTATATATTTTTTTGTATATGCTTAGAGTATCCATTTCATACGCATTATTTATGCATTCATGCTATGTTATTTTTATACTCATTACAACATTACATATTACAATATATGAATTATTGTACATAGTAGTACTTATCAAATGATAGGTATTTTTTAAAAAATTTAAAAACAATTTTTTTTTAATATTTATAAAATTGGAAAGAATTAGTTATTTTCACATTTTTATATATATATTTATTTAGTCCATGCATCAGTCAAATTGTAACACAAGGGTACTGTGATCAATTATATCCATCATGTGTCCAGCAATCGTATTTTAAAGAATTCATAAGTATTTTAAAGAATTTATATGCATTTTAATGAATTTATATGCGTATTTTAAAGAATCCATATGCACATTTTAAATAATACATATGCGCATTCTAAACAACCACTGCGCCTTTTAATTTTTGAAATTGTGTTTGGTTTAGGCGCCAAAGAAGTTATAAATTGTTGAATGTGAATCAATGATTCAGTTCTGATGAAGCCCGGATGATGCCGGGTGAAAGCGCTTAACTGATTTTTGGATTGTACATCTGTTGTTTTTCGTTTGCACTACTACTGACTTTTGGATTGTACATCAACTGTTTCTTGTTTGTATATCCATAGCAGCTATTTTTATTTATCAGTCTCATTAAAGCGAAGATTTGATTCATCGTAGCATCCTTGCTAGCTGTGACTTGACTTAAACGGAGTGACGGCACTCATTGGTGTACTCGACACTTATTTTCCTAGTCATTGACTTGTACTTTCAGTAATACTCACAACTTTAATGATCATTGCTCTAATCATTACACTACAGGTATTAATACAATACCCTATGGCCTTGGTTTGGGCAATGGTATGTTTCTACACAGTGTATACTTCAATTGTCTTATAGCTAAATTCTACTTCTCTTACCTGGTAGACCTGTGGAGGGAATGTTTGTTAACACTACCTTACTGTTTCAACACATATTCCCAAATTCCTAGTTAAAATTATGCACATACCTCTCAGTCTCTTCATGCACAACATCTGGACAAAGCTTGACAACATGCGGGTACAAATAGGGACATATTTTGAATATTGCTCTTATAAACTTTTAGACAGTTTCTAGAGTACTAGGATTTGTTTTAATATACATTTTCTGAAGGGTTTGAAGTCTGACACTCAAATGTATGTCATTATTTGGTGACTACAATCCTGAGATCATCCCAGTGATTTGCCAGAAAAAAAGAGGGACAGGCCAAAAATATCTGACAAATATCTGGACATTCTGTACAGTTAAGAGGTATGATTATGCATGCAGCTTACTACCACTCCCAGGATTCAAACCATGGCTGTGTCTGCTAAAGATACAACAAGCTGTGCTTTATCAGAGTGAGCTATTTAGAAGTTGCTGTTTGCCTTTTTAGTGTTTTTGTCTAAGTCTCTTCTGGTTGTACAGTTTGACCTTGTAATTACAACAGTCGTATACAGACATTCCTATACATATTTTTATGTAGCACAGTGTGAGAAACAGTGGTTGACACAACAGTACTATTCTGATATCAGAGCTTGGTGAATGTTACACAGGCCATGCAATACCAGATTAAACACAACCAGTCCAGGATTTAAAACTTTATTGCCTGGCAGTTAGTTTTCTTATCTGAAAGACCTGTGGGGGGAATGTTTGTTAATGCTACTTGACTGTTTCTACAGATATTCCCAGATTCCAAGTTAAAATTATGCACATACCTCTCAATTTCTTCATACACAAACTCTGGACAAAGCTTGACAACATGGGGGTACAAATAGGGAAATATTTTGAATATTGCTCTTATAAACTTAGAGAGTTGCTATAGTAACAGGATTTGTTTTAATATACATTTTCTGAAGGATTAGAAGTCTGAAACTCAAATGTGTGTCATTATTTACTGACTACAATTCTGAGATCATCCCAGTGATTTGCCAGGAAAAAAGAGGGACAGGCCAAAAATATGAGACAATCTGGACATTCTGCAAAAATCTGTACAGCTGAGAGGTATGATTATGCATACAGCTTACGACCACTCCCAGGATTCGAACCATGGCTGTGTGTGCTAAAAAAACAACAATTTGTGTTTCATCAGAGTGAGTTACTTAGCACCTGCTGTTTTTTTCTTTTTGTGTTTTCTGTCCAAGTCTCTCTTGGTTGTACAATCAGACCTTGTACTTACAACAGTCTTATACAGACATTCCTATACATATTTTTTTATGTAGCACAGTGTGGGTAACAGTAGTTAACACAACATTATTATTCAGAGACTGCAACACTAAATGCCATACAATACCAGAGTAAACACAGCCAGTCCAGGATTTAGAACTTTATTGCCAGGTAGTTACGGTTTTATTGAAATGTCACCTATATGGGACTATCACTGTCATATTGTCTGGTTTATTCAGTACAACCCATACACAGTTTTGATACTGCCAGGTGACTTCCTTCTACTTTATATTTATTTGGTATGACTACTAAAAGCAGGATTGTTACTCACCAGCCTCACAACACAGCCTTTGCAAACTACTGGCATGGGCTTCCTGATTCACAGCCTGCTCAGCTGTGAATGTAAAGGGAATAGAGAAATATTTAACCATACCTATCCATCACATAAACAGGCTGGACTTTGGTAAACAGTCATTGATATGAATACTTACACACTGCTGGGACATTACCCCTCTGCCTTGCTTCTTGGGCCCACTCATCAAAGAGCTCCCTCTTCCTCCGCTTCAAGTCAGCATAGTGGTGCTGGACCTGCTCACCAGTCCGAGGGATACCAGTTGCACTGGTGAGATCATGGCAGAGATGGTCCTAGGTTTCTGCTTTATATTAGGAGCCCTGGTACTGGCCCTGCAGCAGTCTCTCATCATGGTTATTTACCAGGAGTCCTACCATGACCTTGGACTCCTAAATCCCCCAGCTCTGTGCCCAGAAGAGCATGACCTCACCAACACCTGCCATACTACCTACAATGGGAAGCTGCAACCAGTTATGAGCTGTATTCCATCTGTGGGGGTTTAAATATGGCCGATTTCCCACCCTTTGCCGTGATTGTATGGTTTTGAATATGCTGAGCTAAGCTAAGCTAAGCTACGGGCAAACCTGCTTAGCTATGGTTGGCAGTGCTTAAAGGGGCAGGTTCAGCATTGCTCACCAATGGGCAAATTCACTTAGCTGGGCTACTCCTTGCTTAGCAGTCATATTTACACAATGCTTACACCTGGTAAGCAGAGCTGTGCAATCCTTAGCATTGCTTATTTTTTATTTTATAGACTATCTGCAGTATGGGATTGATTCATCATTCATTACATATTATAAGTTTGTTTACTGTCCCTGACATCCCCCAATGTGCTTTCATTACACGTATTCATGTGTAAATATACTGTATGGGGCACTTATGTTTATATGGGGTTTCACAACTTTATTAAACTGACAACTCAAATCTAGACCTACTACAGTACTCTGGTTAACAAATATATGTTATTTAGTAGCTAATTATAAAAAAAATGTTTATGTACTGCTTCCACATGTAAAATGGTTACAGTTGGGATCGAACAAGGAATGGCTGGTTGTAAAGCATATACTCTAACCAGTACACCATTGCAGTACTACTGATGTTGGATGTCTCTTGCTATTTAACTTCTTGTGCTGTTTAAGCTGAACTAAGCATAGCTAAGCAACAGGCACACCCAAACAGCTATGCTTAAACCTTATTGCATGTATTAAAAAAATGTATCTGTTGCGTTTTTTTATTTGTACCCTTCAGAATATCCATGTTAATGCTGAACCTGTTCTATCAACTTTCTGCTTTGTGAGATGATTTTCCCGTATGGCTTTGACCAGATTTCTTATCCTGATGGGTTGGGGGTGTTATGAGCGTTCTCGCTCATTTTAAATTACTGAACAGCAATTCTGGTGTGCAGGGGGTATGTGTATTGTGAGAGCACTGCTCTCAGACACACTCCCTACACTCATACACAGAACCATGTCCGTTTTGCAGCATGGCAGCACGCCATCATGAATATGCATGGCATGCTGCCGTGCTGCACGGGAACGGCCCCTTCCATGCAGGAATAAGCTATTCCTGCATGGACGTTTACTGAATCCTGGGAAAAGAGTATAATTTATGCATGCAGGGATGCTGGGTTTATATGAAAAGAACAAAACAATGAAAGAGCGAATGCTCTTTCATCAACACGTAGAACCCAAAGTCTGAAAACAGTGAAGAGTGATTTTTTTCCTAGGAAAAAAAATTGCTGTTCCAAAAAAAAAAAAAAATTATAAAGACAAAATAAAGTGTGGGGGGGGTGGGGGCTCCGCCCCGCACCCCCCTACTTAAATATACCAACTCCGAGCTCACACCAGAGTGGAGAAAACAGCAAAGTCCCGAGAATCATCATGGAACTCATTAACAGAGACACTGGGAACCCTCAAACATTGGACCCTACCCAGTTTGATTTTGTTACGGGCAGATCATGCCTCCTAAACCTGGTGGACTTCTTTGAGACAGTTACCAAAGCTTTAGAAGAGGGAAATGAGGTCCACACAGCCTACCTAGACCTTGCAAAGGCTTTCAACACCATTCCCCATTCTGGTATTATAGACAAGCTCAGCAGTCTGAACATAAACCCCTATGTCATGAGATGGGTTGCCAATTGGCTCAAAGATAGAACCCACATGGTGAGAGTTGCAGGCTCTAGGTCTGACTCTAAATCGGTTACAAGTGGGGTCCCCAGAGCTCAGTCCTGGGACTCCTCCTGTTCGGTATATACTTCTCTTCTCAGAGGTACAGGCAAGCACAGGAGGACTATGGCTGATCAAGTTTGCAGATGACTGCAAACTGGGGGCCATAATTGACTCTCCAGCTGATACAGATATCCTCCAGAAGGGTCTCACTGAGACAGATACCTGGTATCAAAACCATGGCCTCAAGCTAAATGCCAAAAAGTGCATAGTCATCCCCTTTGGAAAAAACAAAGTACCCACAAACTACCACATACGTGGCAGTCTCCTAAATACAGAAAATGTGATAAGGGATCTGGGTTCCCAAGTAGATAGTAATCTCTCCTTTGCTAATCATATTGACAAGTTGGTTAGAAAATCCTTCTATGTGGCCCACCTAATCACAAAAGGGTTCACATCTAGAACAAAAGAGGTTATTGTACCCCTCTACTCATCACTCATCAGACCATCATTAGAGTACAATGCCTCATTTGGGATGTACCTTACAAGACACCTGCAACAGCTGGAAAGACCACAGAAGTACCTCACCAAGATTATTACTGGCCTCAAACAGATGCCCCATGCAGGCCGACTGAAGAAACTCCAGCTGTACTCGGTTGCATACCGCTTACTCAGAGGTGATCTCTGCCTGACATACAAGACCATGTTCAACCCAGAATTGATTGACATGCTCCACCTAAAAAAAAATATATAAATCCCTAAGAGCCACACGCACTAGGGATCTAAACATCACCACAATGATAAATAGGACATGCTAGAAGGATAGATTCCTCTCCCAGAGACTCCCCATGCTTTGGAACAGGATTCCAATCTACATTAGGCAGAGCCCCTCACTAACACTCTTCAAGAGAAACCTTGATGAGTGGATAGGAAACAGAAAATGTACCCTTGGGATCACTGCAGTGGCTCTGCTGGACAGAGGCACAGGGAACTAATGGATCTACTGGACAGAGGCACAGGGAACTAATCTAAGGGGGCGGTGAAAGCCAACACATTCTGGCTAGGCTTATAGATGCCCTCTGGCAGTAGCCTAGTACTTATGAACCTATGAGAATGGCCAAGTAACTTTGCTGTCTTCAGACTTCGGGTTTTACGTGTCGAGAAAAGAGAGTTTGCTCTTTAGTCGCTTTACTCTTCTAATATAGACCCGGTATGTCTGTAGGTTATGTTGTGAGGTGCATGGCCTGCTGTCACTGTTCATCAGACACAGCTTTTCATAATTAAATAGCAATATTTTTTTTTATTTTAGAACAGGTTACTGTTTGCAAAAATTATGCTTGACTCCTGTTCAATGATGTCTTAAGGCATCATATAAGAAAAAATAACATTTAACTGTACTGTACAATACATTCTATGGAGGTGGTGTATCTAAGAATGGACATACTGAATGTCCTGAAGTAGTACAGTTAGTAAAAAATGTTATTTCATTATTTAACATGAATTCATACATTGCAAATGAATGAAAAATATCATACTTTTTATATTATACAATGTTTCCTCAGTTTGAACTATGTTGTCTGTTAAGGTACTGCACATCAGATTATTTCATTTTGTCATACACAGTAATTTGTAGTGTCTGAAATGAAAAATCATCAGTTGTGTAGTGGTGAGGGCAGTGTTTGTTTAAATGGCAGGATACTCTTATTATTGTTAGTGTTTCACTGAATACTGGTTTATTAATACTTGTAGGTAGTTGCCAGCTGTAACCATAATAATGCAGATCATTAATGGTGTTAATCATAGAATTTTTTGTTATGACAGCCAACTTTCTTTCCACAGTTCCATGAGGCTTTAAGAAGTACCATTGCAGAAATGAAATGCATGCAGTTGAAAAGTGTCCTAAAATTCCCCCTTTTATTTATTTATTTTATTTAATAACTTTTTCCCCTTTGAATTAAATATCGACATGTGTGTATGTGAAGGTCAAATTGTAATTTTCAGAAATGTCACACTTCAATCAAAATAGATCAAGGTGAAATGTATCACACACATCTCCTAAAGATAGGCTTGGTGATGGTGCAAGTGATTTTGGAGCAGGCTATCACAAGAGCTGGATGGTGAGTTGGTCCAATGTTGTGACCTACTTGATGCTGGTAAACCTGAAGACACTGATCTGATAGTGTGGCAGGACTGAGACCAGGTACTCGAAGATGAGGTTCTGCTAGCTTTAGATGAATGCTGACATAACCTGCATGAAATCCATGGTGCATATTCCCCCAACTCATTACTGTACTTTCTTGAGAAGCATTTGTAGTTTCATGTGATCTGCTTCCACATGTCTGGACAGTACCACATCCACTTTCCTTTCCAAGACTGACTTTTACTAGAGTCTGGTAAGTCCTAACTAGTGTACAAAGGGAAGTGGATATGGATGCTTAATGTGCCACCATGCAATGCAACAGTCTGACCACGGCATTATCCCCACTCTCTGCCATTTCCATGTAGTACTGGGAATCCTCATGTATACTCTCTTTCACATATACCTATCAGAATTCTGACAAAGTCTCAGTATACAAGAGCGAAAGCACTTGGTCTGCATACTTAAAGTGTTTTTTTTTTTTAATAAGACACAGCAAGCGAATCATGTGTAAATATGTTAAAAACTGACTATTTCATTAATGATGTTTATCCACAATGAATGAAATGAATGTATTCATAGGTTTATAGGTTCATAGGTGTGTACTAGGCTAATGGCTCTTTAGCCTTTACAAGCTTAGCCCATAGAAGTGCCCTGGAATCATGCCACCCAATGTTAGTTTCCAGTGACTCTAACGTGTAGAGCCACTGGAGTGATCCCTGAGGTGAACTTTCGATTTCCCATCCACTCATCAAAATTCCTCTCGAAGAGGGCCAGTGAGGTGCTTTGCTTGACATGTATGGGAAGTCTATTCCAGCGCATGGGCAGTCTCTGGGTTATGAACCTGTCCCTCCAGCATGTTCTGTTGATTGTGGCAATGCGGTTGAGGTCTCTGGAGTGTGTGGTGCGGAGGGACTGGGATTTCTTTAGATGTAGCATTTCTAACAGAGCTGGGTCAGACGTGGCTTTATAAGTCAAGCAGAGATCGCCTCTTAGTAGATGATATGAGACAGAGAATAGCTGGAGTTTTTTTAGTCTGTCCATGTAGGACAGGTATTTCAGGTCTAGGATCCTCTTCATGAGGTACTTTTGTGGCCTTTCCAGCTGTTGCATGTGTGTAGTGAGGTATTTGCCAAATGGGGCATTATACTCAATGATTGGCCTAATGAGGGAAGAGTAGAGAGAGATGATGATCTCTTTCTTTCTGGATGCAAACCCCTTGATAATGAGATGTGCCACATAGAAGGACTTTCTGACCACAGTGGCAATGTGGTGGCCGAAGGAGGGGTTGCTGTCAACCTGTGTCCCCAGATCTCTTATAATGCCTTCAATGTTCAGTGGGCTCCCATCGATGTGGTAATTAGTAGGAACTGAGTTTTCCCCAAAGGGGATGACAACGCATTTTTTGGCATTAAGCTTAAGGCCATGATTTTGACACCAGTCATTGGTCTCAGTGAGGCCTTTCTGTAGGATGTTTACATCACTTTGGGAGTTAATAATGGCTCCCAGCTTGCAGTTGTCTGCAAACTTGGTCAGCTAGAGTCCTTCCCTGTTGGCCTGGACTTCTGAGAAGTAGATGCCAAATAGGACAGCACCCAGTACCAATCCCTGTGGGACTCCACTTGTGACTGGATGGCAGTCTGACTTAGAGTCCGCTACTTTCACACTGTGGGTTTTATCTGTGAGCCACTTTGCAAGCCACCTAGTGATATAGGGATTGATGCCTAGTTTGGTGAGTCTATCAATAATTCCTGAGTGGGAAATGGTATCAAAGGCCTTGGCCAGATCAAGGTAGGCTATATGAACTGCCATGCCCTCATCCACAGCTGTGGTGACTGACTCAAAGAAATCAACCAGGTTGAGCAGGCATGATCTACCTTTCACAAAAGCAAATTGTGTGGGATCTAGAGTTTGGAGATTCCCTATATCCTTGTTAATTAGGTCCATGATGATGTGCTCCATAGCCTTACATATCAGACTCAGGCTAATGGGGTGATAATTCCCAGGGTCTGTAGTCACTCCCCCTTTATGGAGAGGGATGACTGTAGCAGTGCACCATTCGGTAAGGACAAAGCCTGAGGTGAGGCTGTGACTGAACAGGGCACATAGATGTGGTGCCAGTTCACTTTGTAGTTCATGTAGAACACATCCAGGGATATTGTCTGGTCCCATGGAAGCTGTATTATTGGCCTTAGACAATGCACCTTTAATGTGTGCTGCAGTAATTCTGGGTGCCTGGCATTCCTCTGGTATTGTGATTGGTCCTTTGGGGGAGGGAGAGAGGTAAAGTTGGCACTGAATTTGTCGGCCAGTATGTTGGCGATATCTGTTGGCTCAGTATAGAAGGTACCATTGTGCAGTAACTCAGAGCAAACCTTGGCATAGCCGTGGAGATTCTTGATATAACTATAGAAGGCTTTGTGGTTGTTTTTAGTGTCTGATGCAATTCTGCCTTCATAGCTGGCTTTAAACATATTGATGAGGGATCTCAACTTTGTTGAGGCTAATAAGGGAGTTTTTCCAGTCTTGGGACTTCACCTTTTTCTGCAACAGTTTCTTCCTTCTGTTGTAGAGTTTATTAATGTCAGGGGACCACCAGATTGGATTCCCTTTTTTGGAGGAGAGCATCTTGGTTTTGTTGGGTATGGCTAGTTCCATGCATTTATGTATGTGTTTGTACAGTGCATTGGTGTACTATTTGGCAGTCATACATCTATTTTCCATTGACATGGGTGCCATGAAGTTAGCCACCTCTGTTTTTAGGAGTCCAAAGTCAGCTTTGCAGAAGTTTTTCATGGTGGTTACCATTGCAGGGGGTGTGGGTGAGACGTGGATTTCCATGGTGATTAGTTTGTGGTTGGATCTAACCAGGGAGGAATTGACTCTTGGTTTAGAGAAACTGTTGCCCATGTTAGTAATAACCCGGTCAAGGATGTTGCTTCCACTAGTGGGGGTAAGAATGAGCTGGTCCAGGGCATTGTAATTGATGAATTCCAGGAAGCGTTGGGCCAGTGTACTGGTACATGAGTAGTTTTCCCAATTGATGGAGGGGTAGTTGAAGTTACCTAGTATGAGAGTGTTGGGTTGGACCATAATAGTTTTCAGGGTGCTTATGAATGTGGAGTGAGAGTCTTGGGACATGGTTGGTGATCTACAGCAGGCTACAACCTGAATCGCTATCTTACCCAATGTTAGTTGTACCTGAAATATCTCAAATGTGTTATACTGAGCTACTAGTCTGGAGGTGTGCATATCCTTTATGAATATGGAGACACTACTGCCTTTGGAGCTTTGGTCCATGTTCTGGGGGTGAAAGGTATGGAAAGAGTTATAGTTTGGTAGCACAGGGGTGCTATCTGCTGCTTTAAATCAGGTCTCCATTACAGCACAAATGTTGATGTTCTCCATTTTGAGGAGTGCTTCAAGCAAGTGCATCCTGAGATTTAGACTTCTAACGTTGAGCAACATGACCCTCACATTGCATTTATTTATAGCTGTTATGATGATAATTTGGTCTTTGGAACATCGCCTAAAAAGGCATTAAAGGGGTGGCAAGAGCCTTAGCCAGTATCCAGAAACCCAGGGCTGACAGATGCAGGCCATCTCTGGCAAAGCATTGAGGTCTGTCAGTCATGTCATCCCAAGCAGACAGATACTGGATCCCCTGAGAATGACACCAGAAACTTAGCCAGTTGTTGAAGTCAATCATTTTCTGCTTGAACTGCAATATCATTCTGGGCAATGGAAGGATGCCGGTCAGGGCTAGGGTCATACCTGCCTGGGGCACATAATCCGAGAGCTCCTCCATGTCTCTTTCATGTAGTCCAGGGAGGTACATCTCAGGTCATTCACACCCACATGGACAGTGACAGAGTCATACTTGCACTTGTTGTGGAGTGACCTGAATGTGTGTGTTATGTGTCGGATTCTGGCACCTGATAGACAGCTAACTGTTACCTTCTCCTTATTCAACCTAGTGAGTGGGACATCAGTGTGCCTCACTATCGAGTCACCTATGATTAGTGTATTGGACAAGCTTTTTGCCTTAGGGGCTTAGGTTGAGGGGCACACTGTGTAGGTGAGCTATGTGTCTTGCGATTTGTGCTGTGTTGTGGTGGTCGAGTGCGTTTCTGCCTTGGAGGTCTCTGTTGTTTTGGTAGATTTCTATTGAGAGCCTTGGAGAGGGTGGGTGTGTGGTTTGTGTTTTTATGCGAGAGCTGCAGTGATGAGTGTTCTTGAGGGCTATGTGTTGCATGTGGTGTGGTGCAGATGTTGACCTTCTCCTCTTGACCAGCTATTCTGGTCTTGGCTTGAGAGTGCATGGCTTCCAATTTTGATATATAAGTGCATCTCTCGCAAGTCTGAGTGTTGGGAGGTTAGAGGAGAGGGTTGTCTGTGTACATGAGGCAGATGCTACTCTGCTTCACAATGCCCAGGTTCACTAGGTTAATAGGAGAAAGCACAGGGAACGGACCTTTAGACATGCCAGGAGGGATTGTCATTATTACTAAGTACTAGAGCTTTTTCCTTATATATTACTTTTACAGGAAAAATGTCACTCATAGTGTCTGAATCTGTACAGAGGACTGCCAAACACTTGAGAGGAAACTAACACGTAGACCCTGAAAATTTAAGGATGAAGTATTTAGGCAAATATTCTGAAGTTAGAAAGAAATCAAGCAGTACTTATTGAAAATAAAGAATTAGCTCGTCAAGAATGATGAAAAGATGGAAGTCACATGAATGGCTACTGTATGGCTACTACTAATGCTGATCCCACCACAGCTTCACTCTGTTGGGATACAATACCCCTTTGCTTCTTCTCTCACCAGAAGCAAAATGTCAGCACCAATCCCAAGAAGAGAAGCAGGCCACGGCCTGTTTGGTGATTCACAGTCTTGTCCCAGATGATGCAAGGGTCTGCAGGCTTGTAGCCTTTTTCTGGTAGATGCCTTGAATAGTAACCAGACCAATCAGGTACGTTAAGCACAGCCACTCACTTTCCAACCAGAAAGAGTCAGGAATCAATGCACTCTGCTCCTACTCTCACCAGGATCAGAATATAAGTACAGATTCCAAGATGTCACATATAAAGCAGTTATTAAGCTTTCTGGTGGTCACCAGTCTCCAGGAAATAATGCAACTGCACTCTTTCTCTCACCAGGAGAAAACAGAAGCACTAATCCCAAGATGACTACTGAGAGGCAGAATGTGGGCTCTCCAATAACTGGTGGTCTTGCAATAGATGCTTAAAGGCAAGATGAAAAAAAATGGTTTATCCTAAAGACTGCAGTGTGCACTAGAGGAGTTAGATGTGAAAGTAGGTAACTTAAGTTTTAGTTGTCTAAAAAGTTAAGTTTTAGTGGAGAGTCACTATTTTTAAAACAGCAAGATAGATTTAAAGGGGGTGGTCACTTTTGTATTCTGGTACTATGGAATACAGTAGGATGGCCAATAAATTTAAATAGTTGAAGGGGAGTGATTTCACAAAATGATACTTTTGTGCTTACTCACACCAGACAGTAAAAGCAGAGAGGAAATGAGATATATGGTCAAATTAACATAAGGTCCAGACAACTAGAAAGACAGTGGTGTTAGTAACTGGGTGGGAAAAAATTCTGTCTGACTCACAAATGACAGAGCTATGGTCTCTTTTCAAGTTTTAATATGCAGTTAAAAGCAGAATGCAAGTAAAACACAGTGTAAAGAAAAGAAATCACTGTATAAAATAGAAAAAGGCAATTAAGTAATACAAAATACAACAAATAAAAAGCAAATTAACCTTTCCCGAATAGCAAACTGTAGCAGAGTCTATGTTGATAATGGTACCACATCAAAGCACATATTACTGCTATAAAGTATATGTACAGCATCCATCTGTAACACTAAATATGTTTTGTTTAGTGAAAGTTGAACTGAAATGAAGTGAATCTTTCCTTTCAATTGTTTCATTTTGTGCATGCAGTTTTGCCTGAGGAAAATCTACAGTGGGTTACGTACAACTGTAAGTTAGGTATGCAGATCATAAAAGTTAAAAGAAGTACCTACACTGAAAGTGTATGATGTGTTTCCAGACAATGCTCCTCCCCCAAACAGACAAGCCGTGCACATATGCAAAAGTGACTGTTCAAAGAAAGATGCATTCCTACTATTTCAAATTACATTAAAGGAAAGACTAGCACAGCATGGCAATATGTGTTTTAGATCTCACAAATGAATGTTTAAAGATGTAAGCACATATACAAAGCAAATGTAACAATAACTGCAATGCCTTGCTGAGTAGTACTAGTAGTCAAGTCAAAAATATTTAGAAACGCGTTTTTATGTGTTCTCTTTGTAGCTGAAAAGGAGATCCATTATAACACCAGTCAACAGCAAACGAGGCTGGCCAGGTTGATGATGGGTGCTGGTGAGAATGAATAAAAACCTTAACATTTTCAAAAAGAAAAGAAAAGTAACAAATGTTGTTTTCTGTATTTAACTGATTTTGTTCCTATATATAACTGCAAGAGTTTTTATAAAACAAGATAATAAAAAGATTAAAGTGTTTTACATACAGGATTACAACCAAATCCTTATCAGGCAGAAATATCAAATGTGTCACAGTTTTTTATGTTAAAGCAGCATATCTAATTAGTATCAGTAGAGTGCAAATGTAAAAACTACTAAGACTTGAGAGCAATACACTGATTGTTCCCATCTGCACATAAGCATTCCTCATATATTTTGCTTTAGTTCAAATGAAAGTCACTGATATTTGAATAATGTGTAACATAATATGTGAATTTATTGTGTGTCTCCTTTCCTCTTTTTCTCTGTTGTTATCATTTTGATTATGCACACCTTTGACCTTCTTTATTTTCTTTCATTCTTATTTATGTTCATTTCCTACAGATCAGTAATCCTTAAGAGCAATCCAGCGGTGTACCTCCCAGGTTAGATAACTTTCACCATATGCCCATTCAGGGACATCCTTGCAGGATCTCGGCAGTGGCAATGGTCCTGTAGGCATCCTGGCACATGACAGCCTGGCAACCCTCGCTAAACATGGACTTTGGCATCTGTTTGAGGATGTGGTGGAGCAGGTTATGGACAGATACCCTCAGCCAACTGAGGACTCTCTTTAGTGGGTTGTCCTGGTCAGTGCTGGTACTGTGTCACCACAGGTTCCTGCTCCTCAGCACTGGGGTCTTCCACTACAATACTATCAGGCAGTGGAAATTTTTGAAGCCTTGTGGACTGTGAGCATTTGTTGGAATGGAATCCTCTTTACCCCTTCTTTCCCTTATCCTTTCTCCTATACCATTTTATTTACTTCCCACCCACACTACCATCTTATATGAAAAAATATTAAAAAAATAGGGGGCTGTAACCCACACCAAAAACATAGTACCACACCTCTCCCACCTCCCCCAGCACAAATGTCTTGATATTTTCCTTATGTGTTTCTTCTTTGTTATGTCTTCCCTTTTTAATTCTTCCTATCTTCCAATTTCTATTCTTTTAAGAATCCCACCATGGTGTCCAGATAAGGATACTCATATAAAACATTTTAAACTTCTTTATTTTTTTAAATATTAATAATAAAAGCTGAGCTGTCTGTTACTTGCCTTAAGCATTTGAAGTGTGACTGCACATAGCCACATTCATGAGCAATATCTGAGTATTACCAAAATGATATGGAGCCTAAGGCTGTAATGTAGTCCTTTTATAGGATCATTGGAAATTACTAGGCTAACGGCCCTAGTGTCCTTGCAAGCCTACCCAAGTTCTACCATTTTTCCCCGATCAGCACCTAATGCCCATGTCCAAGAGGGACACAGGTGGAACCCCTGGGGTGAATTATGGTTACCCATGCAATCATCCAGATTGTGTTTGAAGAGGGCCAATAATGTATTCTGTTTGACATGAAGTGGGAGTCTGTTCCAAATGTGAGGTAACCTCTAGGAGACAGATTGGTCCCTCCAGCAGGTTCTATTAATGTCACATACCAGGGTAAGGTCTTTAGCGTGAATAACCTGTGTACTATTTGACTTGCAGATATGCAGCATTTCCAAAAAAGGAGGGTCAGAGATTGCCTTATATGTAAGGCAGAGATCTCCTCTGAGTAGTCTGTATGAAACAGAATAAAGTGACAGTGATTTCAGATGATCCACATAGGACAGATGCCAAAGACCTTGAATTTTCCTTGTGAGGAATTTTTGTGGTTTCTCCAGTTGCTGCAGGTGCTTGAAAAGGTACATGCCAAAAGAGGCATTGTACTCAATTATTGGCCTGATGAGGGAAGAGCACAGGGAAGTTATAACTTCTTTTTTTCTGGAGCCAATGCCCTTACTTATGAGATGAGCAATATAGAATGCCCTTCTTACCACTGTGGAGACATGGTGATCAACTGTAAGATTGCTGTTAATCTGAGTGCCCAGGTCTCTCACCAATGAGTGCATACTTAGAGTGTTGCTAATGATGTGGTAGTTAGCCAGGACATCACTCTTACCAAAAGGGATGATAATACATTTTTTGCATTGAGTTTAAGGTCTTGACATTGGCAACAATCATTTGTTTAAAACCCTCTTGTAAGATGTTGACATCTTTTGGAGATGCTATGACCGCTCCCAATTTGCAGTCATCAGCAGACTTTGTCAGCTGTAGACCTTTAGTTTTTGCTTGTACTTCAGAGAAATACATTCCAAAGAGTAGAGGTCCCAGGACTGATCCCTGTGGAACACCACTGGTTACAGGTCTCCTGCTGGAGGTGGATTCCCCCTTTTTTGACTATATGTATTCTATCAGTGAGCCAGTTAGCGACCCATCTGATGATATAAGGGTTGATACCTAGCTGGATGAGTTTATCAATAATGCCTGAGTGGGGGATAATGTCAAATGTCTTGGCTAAATCTAGGTAGGCTGCATGCACAGATTTCCCCTCATCCCTGGCCTTGCTGACTGTCTCAAAGAAGTCCACCAGGTTTAGCAGGCATGATCTGCCTTTAACAAATGCAAACTGAGTAGGGTCAATTGTTTGGAGATATATCTTTATTGATAAGGTCCATGATGATTCACCCCATGGCCTTGCAGATAAGGCTAGTCAGGCTAATAGGCCTATAGTTGCCATGGTCAGTGGAAGCACCACCTTTGTGCAAGGGAATAACGGTAGCTGCTTTCCATTCAGCTGGGATGAAGCTGTTACTTAGACTATGATTGAAAAGAGTACCCAATGGCATTGCTAATTCTTGTTGGATCCCATGTAGTATGCATCTAGGGATGTTATCCAGTCCCATAGATGCTGTATTTTTGGCCTTAGAGAGGGCATTTATAACCTGCTCTTTAGATATACAAGGTAGGAGAAAGGTGGTAGGGATGTTATGGGGTACATGTGGCGGGGACAGGGGAGTAAAGTTTTCACAGAACCTGTCAACTACCAAGTTAGCTATGTCCACAGGCTCAGTATATTTGGTATCATTAACTAACATTTCAGCACAAATCTGGGCCTTTCCTTTTAGGTTATGGATGTAACTAAAGAATTCCTTATGGTTGTCGTTAGTTGAGGAAGCTAATTTGGATTCATAGTTTGCTTTGGAGAACTTCACAAGAAGTCTTATTTGCTTGTTGAAGCTGAGGAACAGTATTTCCAGTTTAGGACTTGCTCCCTCTTACTCTTAGTCAGCAATTTCTTCCTCTTATTGTAAAGCCTGTTAATGGCATTTGTCCACCTGGCAGGTTTGGTCTTCCTTGAGGAGCTTATTTTGGTCCTATCAGGTATGGCCAAGTCAATGCAGTTATACAGGTGTTTGTATAAAGCATTGGTGAAGAACATGGCATAGTTGCCAATTCCATCTAAGGGGGGGGGGTGCAGTGAAGCTATTTATACCATCCCGTAAGAGGTTATAATCTGATTTGGAGAAGTTTTTTAGTTTAGTTGCTACTGGGCGGGGGGTAAGTGTAATGGTTACTTCAAATGAGACTGATTTGTAGTCAGATCTCACCAGGGAAGACCTCACAGTGGTGGTACTACAGTGGTCCCCCATACTGGTAAGCACCAGATCCAGGATGTTGGTACCCCTTGTGGAGGTGTCAACCAGCTGGTCCATGACACTGGAGTTAACAAAGTCAAGGAACCTTTGGGCAAGTGAGTTTGAGCAGGAGTAAATTACCCACTCAATGGATGGGTAGTTAAAGTCACCCAAAACCATGGTGTTTGGATGCATCTTGATATAGTCAAGTAGATCCATATAGGCAGAGTGGGAGTCCTGATTCATGGAGGGTGTCCTGTAGCTGGAAATGACTTGAATAGCTATCCTACCAACAGTTGATTGCATCAGAAATATCTCCAGGGAATCATACTATTTAACCAGTCTGGAGCTGTATTTATCTTTAATGAATATTGACACATTGTATCCATTAGTTTGCATGCCTTCAGTTTGTGGTCTGAATGTGTGGAAGGAGGTGTAACCTGGTATGGGTGGGGTGCTACCCACAGCCTTGAAACAGTTCTCCATGACTGCACAAATATCTGTGTCTTCCAAGGTGAGGACTGCTTCCAGTGAGTGTAGTTTCATGTAAGAATACCTAGCGTTTTGCAGCATAACCTTGAGGTTGTTTTTAGATGAAGTTTTTATTTCAGGAATTTTGTCCTTGAGACACTGCCTAAAAAGGCACTATGGGAATTGCAACAGCCTTAGCCAGTAATGAAAATTACAGGGGTAATAGATGAAGACCATCTCTGGCAAAGCATCGAGGTCTGTTGATCATGTCATCCCAGGCTGACAGATATTGGATCCCCTTAGAATGATACCAGAAACTGAGCCAATTATTGAAGTTAATCATTTTCTGTTTGTAGTGAGACATAATCCTAGGTGAAGGTAAAATGCTGCTTAAGGGTAGGTACATACCTGCCTGAGACACATAATCCAAGAGCTCAATCTTGTCTCTCTTCATATAGCGCAGAGAGGTACTTCTCATGTCATTCGCACCAACATGGACTATATAACAGTACCTGTTGTTGAGAGTCTTGAGTGCATGTGTGATATGGTGGATCCTGGCACCTGACAGACAGCTGACTGTGACATTTTCCTTATCCAGCCTGGTACCAGGAACATCTGTGTGTCTCATGATAGAATCGCCTATGACTAATATGTTTAGTTTTGTGTTTTGCCTTGGGACTTGACAGGTGGGACACTAGTGCATGAGTTATTATGTGTATTGTGTTCTGTAAAGGAAGCATGTGTAGCATGCTTATGTTTGTGTCTCTGGTGTTTAGATATGTTTCTGGTGAGAACCGCCGCATATGTAGGTATGTTTGATATGTGTTTGGGTAGAGTAGGACGTGAGGTGCACATGCTGACAACACGCTCATTGTCATATGTACTGACAGTTGTGTGAGACAACATGGATTCAAGGTTCTTAATATAGTTGTATTTCTCACATGTTGGGTTTGTGTAGACTAGGAGTAGAGGGTTGTTGGTGAACATGAGGCAGTTGCTACACTGCCTCAGGATGCCCATGTTGAACAAGCTGGCTGGAGAAATAGTGGGAAACTGTCCATCAATAGTGCTAGATAAACTTATGTGGTCAGGAAGAGAGGTCACACTTAGAAATGGCTAGTAGTTGAGAGGTTTGTTTGTACCTCTGATACTAGGCTTAGTGCTCCACCTGGCAGTACAGCAGGGCTGCAAAAAACCTCTGGAGGGCCACAAGCAAAGTGCATATACTCCTAAATGATACATTAGCAAGTTTCAATTCCCACCAAACCAGTTAATTCCACTGACTATATGGAAATGTACACCACTGCAATATACCAGCATGCAAACAATTGTATAACTGCAGCTGTACCCCGTTGGAACAATTGCAGGGAAAACCCCAGAAACAAACCCCTTTGGTGGAATTATAATTTCAACAAGCTTTAAAATAAAAGGAAGATAATTTGACCAAAAGTAAGAAGAGCAATTCCCAGAATGATAGAGCCATCATCATTAAAATAAACAATTCAAGAGCTTAATAAATACAGCAATACCATATTTGAGGATAAAATAACCACCCAAGACAAAAACAATCACAAAACCTTTTTTTTAATTATGCTCATCATTTCAGAAACAGAAAACAGCAATGTGATGAGGTGATTATAAATGATGTTGCCTACACTGAGGTTGTAGATGTACAGTAGCTGATCTACTGGACAATAAATTCAGCTCAAACTTTACCCCTTTCTCCCCTCAGTCTACCCCACAAGATATACCTGAAACAGACTCACCTCCATCTAGCACACAACACAAAGTCCATAAAGCACTATCTAAGGCTACAAATAATGTACTGATAGGCCCTGACAATATCCCTGGATGCATCTTAAACTGCAATGAAGCATGACTTTGCCACCCCCCCAACAACACTGTTCAACCTCAGCCTCCATACAGGTTTTGCCGCAAGTGAATGGAAAACAGGTACAGTCATTCCCCTTCATTATGGGCTTATGAACTGAATTACTATATGACAAATCAGACTTTTGTATTTTACACTCTTCATTTTTAGAACTGCTCTTGGTTTTCATTAGCTGAGCTCTTTAATTATGTTATTATAAGTAGATTGCATGGGATTGGAAAAACTGCCGGAAGACCTTGTCTTACTTCAGTAACTTGGGACACACCTGCAATAACTTCTGACCAAAGCCTTTCTATTTCTTGGATATTGAGTGTAGAAGGTATATTATTACAACTATTTCCCAAAAAGGGTGAGTATGCCACCTGTTGAGTAAATAGTGCTACTACCTTGCCGCACCATTGCATTTTTTTGAAAGTCCTGTTTTTTCATAGATTTTTTTTATGTGAACCCTGCAATCAAAAGCATAGCTAGAGAGGGGAGGAAGGTATTAGGATGGTGTGATTTTTTTTTTTTTTTTTTTTATATTCAGTTGAGGAACTCCCTGGGATGTGGGGGTGTATGGATGCAACTCTAATAATCTGATCATTGCAATATAGCAATATAGCGATTGAGTTATCACAGGAAAATGTGTTTGTTTATTTATTTATTTAGTTATTTTTGCTCTTCATTGGAAGAGCTAGCTGGGGTGGTGGAAGTACTTACTGTAATAACTCGATGACTACAATGTAGCCATCTGGGTATTATAGTGAACAGTGTTTTTTTTTTTTGGCAATTTATTTGAAGAGCTAACTGGGGTCGGGTTCTGGCTTGTGGTATTGACACAGAGTGCTGATTGAGCCAGCTCTGCCTCTGCCTGCAACCATCCAAATCCCTCAGTGTATCCTAATGGACAGTCCTGTACATCCTCTCATGGCACCATAGGTGACACAGTTGTATAAGGTAGCCTGGGGCTGTCATTTCTCTAACTTACCCCTAGAATCCTCACAAACATTTATTAGAACCACCTGTAAGAGAAGAATTTAAGACTATTAGAGCTCTTAACCACTGCATCACAATTTTAACTGCCATGACTGACCAATATCACAATTTTCTAACTTTGTCTCCCTATGTTAATTTCCTCCTTTTAAAACAGAAGGAAACAATTAACATTTATTTTTGTTTCTTCCACCCCTGCTACCTAATCTAGGCCTCACACAACTTATAACCCTTCCCAGCATTTGCCATTCATGTCACCACACCTGAATGACCATGCTCTCACCCTCCTAGGTATCTAAGTTAGCACCCTATTTACTAACACTCTTCTACCCTTTTACTGTATGCATGCCTTCCATGCATATCATTTCATCCTTGTCATTTCCCAGGTTACAACCTCATCCAGGCTGATTCTCCCCTCTCCCCTAAGAGTTAGGTAATGTACTTTGTTAAGTAGTAGTCCTGTATCCCTGTGACACATGTCTAGTTTATCATGGTCCTCTAGCATACCCTACATATCTTGACTCCTTACACTTTATTACATTAAATTGCCTGACTATTATCTGGTCTGCATAGATGGTGCCTTCTCTGTGCTATTTCTTTCCTCCTTGTTGCTTCCCATTTATTTATGTATCATTTGATGGACGTCACTACATAGGCATATGTCTAATATGTAGACAAGCTGTTTGGAAAACTTACTAGGTTTGTTGCATGCTTATCCTGCTCTAATTTAATAAATATCTTTACTCTGATTACTAAATACCCAGCCTCCTCCTGTGGCTCTAGGACTAGGTACCCTAGCAACTAGTCACCTAAGCTCTGAAATGCCCCAACCACTGTGGTGGGAGAGATGGATAACGGGACACATAAACACTTCACTTTTATAAACTTACAACTATATAAGATAGTCTGTTGCAGTGAAGTGCCTGCTTAAAGGCTATGTAGCCAAAACCTCTTGTATGCCAAGACCTGCTGTGATAAGTCCCCGGGATATGTGAATAACCATTAGTTATAAAGAGCTGACCCAAATATATGGCACTATCTGACACATGTGATATCTCCCAGAGCTGTCAATGAATTATGGATAAATCCCCTCAGAATCAAGAATAATTCCTGACATAATTAGGTGCAATTAGAGACACTTTTAAAATATTATTACTATTACTTGAGACATTGACAGAATAAGTACATCTGAATCGATATACATTCTCTAAAGTAAGTCTAAACCTCTAATTATTGTTCCTATGCACCAGGTGTAATCCCTCCCCTTTTCTCCAACATCACCAGTTTAAAGGAGGGTTAAAAGGGACTGAACTAAAATCGAGTTAAATCAAGGACAGTTGTGAGGCATAATATCTTGTCTTCTCTGTTCAACAAATCTGGATAAGGCCAGCATTACTGGGAAAAGACCCGCACCCTAAATCTGAGAGGAATAAAATATAACGTTAAATGTCAGTCTTTTAATAATACAATTAAACTAGCAGATTATTGGTGAAGCCTCAAACCCCTTATGGCTGATGAGAGAGACCCTTTAAAATGCTAGTGCTAGTAATTAGTGATTCACAACTAAGAGACCATGGCTGAACATGCATTTCTAATACAGATTAAAAGGCCTACTTGATGTCAAAAATGTAGCACTATAATCCCTCATCTTCTCCCAATCTGACCCGTTTAAGAAGAGCCATTTCCTACTCCTTGCCTTTGATAACAAAAGGTAAAATTAACACATCATCTTCCAGCATCATTGACTAAATATAAGACCACACATCCACTGCCTCAAATTTACCTAAGACAGTCATTCTATCTAGCAGATCCAATCTGTTCTCCCAACTCAGAGACAGATGAGTTGTGTGCCCTGCATACCTTTTTTTTTTTGATGAGAATGACTCTTCCCTTTTCTGTACCTTGAGCCACACATTCTTCTTTCCAAGGCTCCATAACGCTAGATCAACTGCCAGGATCTTCCCCTACTGAAAACTTTATATATATCACTGCAACCCTCCCACCATGGCATAGCACCCCCTTGCAAAGGTGTACCATTTCACTGCCCCCCCCCCCCACAAAAGAGTAGAACCGGTGACCAATACAAGCCCAGTGAGGATTCTCATCTGATGAAGCACATTTATCTTTACATTTATTTATTCTCAACTAACTTCAATATTCCCCATAACTTACCTGGACTACCAATTCAAAATTCCTGCTGCTCTTTTTCCACGCACTGGCTGAACTCATGGATGAACAAATAGCAGAAAGCCCACAACTTCTTCCTACCACATTTACCTCATAATGTTCTCAGATGACACACTACCAGCAGCAACCTGTACAATCCAGACCAAACCCCAAAGCAAAACCTAACCCTTCCTGAAATCCAAATAGATAAAAGCATGCCCTTATAGGATCATAGGAAGTTACTAGGCTATTCGCCCTGAGGCCCTTATAAGCCTAGCCAGGAGTTTAGATCATGTTTAGCCAAGTCAGCGCCCAATGCCCCAGTCCAGCAGGAACACAGGTGGAATCCCAGGGGTGTATTTTCTGTTTCCCATCTAGTTATCCAGGTTGTGCTTAAAAATGGATAATGAGGTACTCTGCTTGACGTGCAGAATGAGTCTATTCAAATGATGGGGTGTCTCTGGGACACAAATCTATCCTGCCAGCAAGTCCTGTTGGTGTCACAGGCTAGCTTGAGATTGCGCATGTGGGTTCCTCGAGTGGAGCTTGACTTGCAGATATGCAACAGTCCCATCAAGACAGGGTCTGAGATTGCTTTGTATGCCAGACAGAGGTTACCTATGGGAGTCTGTGTGAAACTGAGTAGACGGACAGGGCTTTTAGCCTGTCAGTGTAGGATAGATGTTTGAGAACCTGGATTCTCCTGGTAAGGAACCTCTGTGGTTTCTCCAGCTGCTGCATGTGCTTTGCAAGGTACATGTCAAAAAGGTCATTGTACTCAATAATGGCCATTATATGGGAAGAATACAGGGATATTATGACCTCTTTGTCCCTGGATGTGATACCCTTACTTATAAGGTGGGCCATGTAGAAAGCTTTCCATACAATGGAAGCAACATGGTGGTCAAAAGTCAGGTTGCTATCAACCTGGATACCCAAATCCCTCATGACTAATTGCATGCTTAGGATGTTATTAATGTGATAATTTGTGGGGACATCATTCTCCCCAAAGGGGATGATGATGCATTTTGGACTTATCAGTTGGGGGTCACATTACAGGCCATGGAGTTGCAGTGGTTAGGTAGATGAAAGAGGAATGGCAGTTGCTCAAATCTTATCCTGCCACTAACTCCATATGCACGCTATTTCAGTTGCTGAGTTTTCACATCCTGCTACCCAAGCATCCAGAACTTTCATTGAATAAAAGCGGTTCTGATGTGATCAACTAAACACCTACCACACCAACTAAACCATTTAAGGCATGTACCACAATAAAGTCACTTTTACTGGCCACCTTATAATACATTGATCGAGACAGACATGATATATCAATAGTAATCATATATACCTAATTCCTATATCTTTACAGTCATATACCTATATATATCATTAACTACCAGTTGCTATGGTATCATATACATACCCCTTTACTAATTAAAGGATACTGGACTTAATCCACTTCCAAGGGCTGATACCTCAAACCATTGGTGGCTACAGGCTCTGAAAAAGGCACAGTGCTGTTGAGCTCCTAAGTCCAGTGATAAATAGGCCAAGGTTACCTAAAATTACTAATATATAAACTAATCTCCCCTCCCTTCTCTAATTTTAAAGACCTCACTTCCTGCTCAAAATCTATCACCTACTCAGTTTCACAGATCCTGCCCTAAATTACTGTACTGTTTCCCCTTTTCTTAGCTAACTTAGAAACCAACAACCTGGCTACTTGCTCAACCCTCCCCATAGCAAGAGTTTAATTAAAATAAGTCTGCATTGGAAACTCCATTAACCTTCCCTGTATAACACTTGCTATACCAAACACACTTAGCAAATCACAAAAAAAGATGCAGCACAGAAAAAAATTACTTTTTTTCTTTTACTTTTATCCTATACAAAGGACCGTTTTCCATTTAACAATGTTTTTTTTTCAAATCACACGACAAAACACATGATCCATTTTCCAGCCTTTTAAAAGTACACTACATATATTTAAAACTTTCAGTAAATCACCATTTGTTTATATTACAGACTCATTTCCTAGACTAATATTCCTGTTAATTTTAACTTCTATTTCACAATTTTTGTCTTCATACTATTTGAGTAAGTTAGGGGGTGAAACAGGCAACCCAGTGTTAACTGCTACAACATATGCTTCCTTTCTAAATCCAAGTTTGTCTTATTTCTTATCTGTCTTTTGGCATTTCCCGGTTAGGAGTCATCACAGCAGATTACCAGTCCGCAGATTGATTGGCAGTGGCATTTTTACAGTGTCAAGTTGCCTACCTGGTGCCCAACCATCACAGAAGGGACCCATTTTAAAAGCATCCCATTTTTCAGAATCTCTATTTAATATGCTGTACTTATTTATTTTTATTACATATAGATGGTCTTAGACATTTACTGACAGCTTAGTCAGAATGAACTTAGACAGCTTCTAGATAATCCTGATCTAGTCATCATTGTAAGGGTATGCATGATAGCCTCATGGACTAATGTGTTATGGCACTTCATTTTTATGTGAACAATCTTTGAGGATTTTGTGGACATATCACAGAGAGATAGATGGATGGGTGAATAAACAAAAACAAAAATATCTGGTTATGCATTTTTATCTCCCTTTTTAACAATGCTCTTTATCTGAAAAGGAAGACATTTATGCAATTTCTAAGATGGCACAAAGGGTTGATTTGGGTAACTCAGTGCAATATAGTTTGACATTTCTTTTATATGTAGCCAAAAGCAACCATTCCTACAATTTCATGAGTTATCATGAAGAAGCAGAATTTCTTAGATCAATTTCTCCAGTACAACCCTTCATATACACCAAAGCAATCAATGAACTGAGAAGGCTACAGGCACAACACAAGAAAAATATAAGGGTCAACTGTTCCATGCTGTCCAAATGCCATACTATATCATGAGAAATAAAAAAGAAATGACTTTGTGTGTGGACAAAATGACCACGGCTAGACTTCTACAAGAGAATGAAACTTGACTAGTGTTATTGGCAGATACTGTACCATTAAATAATGGGTCTGAGCTGTTGAAAAATGTATCAGATGAACATAATTCAGAGACTGAGTTTCAGCACCTGACATTCTACTCTGAGACTGACAATGTGGAACCAGCAACTTCTGTAGACTGGGCATATCAATGAGCTGGAAAAATAAAAACTCAGGGCCAGACTACAACATTTTAAGTATATTGGCTTATGTTATTCCTCTGAGGGGTAGTTTCTAAAAGATAGCATGCTGATTTTGAGTGGTTTGGAAGGAGGTATGTAGGTGAAAAATGTCTCCAAAAGCTTACACCAGCACCATGGCTACCAATAAGTAACCTTTAATAAAACAACATGGTTGAATAACTTAAAAATGCAAGTAATACTTTCAATACAAATAGCTTCATCAGGCAAAAAGATGTAACAGGCAAATGAAAGTTCAAACAGGAAATAAAATATTGGTTCATGGTACAACAAACTCTCCAGTTTAAGTATACTGGAGACGAACAACTCTCTTTTGCTTATAAAAGGTCTAAAAAACCTAATGAATGGATTATGTTATAAGGAACAGAAACAGAATTTAGGTCACATTACCAGTAACAAAAAAAGGTAAGCTATAGTTACACAGATAAAAGTACTAAGCATCCTGTTAAGAAAACTGAATTTTTTATGACAGTGTATGGTACCTGTGATACTAAAAATTTGGTCTATATGCCGGTATGCCAACAATGTGAAGCCTTCTATATAGGCAAAACTAACAGACTTAAGATCATTTGTCTGATATACATAGAAAAGTGGAGACAAAAGCATTGTACAAACACATTAAGGAAAGAAATTAAAAATCTGGAAAATAAATTAAAACCAGTATTAGGTATGTCCACAATCATCATAATTCCACTGGCATTTTGTCATGCAACTCAGTGTATAGTGATCTTTTGTCTTAAGGCTAGATCTTATTGAAGTTTTTCTTTATTGTTTTATGGGGAATAGGGCTGTTTCCATATTACCAATGCGTAAAAGATTGCAGATAGTATATATAGTGTTTTTAGTTATCTGTAGGAGTTCAGACTTAAATAAATTGAAAGAAGCATCTGTAGTATTTAACTTCTGAAATTAGAGTTGGAATAGCACATATGTATTCACATGAATATCTATAATGTTTCTGACATGGAATGACAAAGGGGTTTCTTACTGAATTAAATCAGGTGTTTCAGTATTACTGTTGCATGATCCAAGCCAAAGTCAAGAAAAAAAAAGTGATTGGTAAATTTCTGAGATTTTAAGATTGATAATATTCAGTGAATCACTAAAAAGGAGAGGTGCTTACTGCTGTCAGTCAGAAATTAAGAAAGCAATTAGTAAAATTCCATGCCAATAATTAAGAAATCTGAGTAATATATTTGGATTAAACAGGAGTGTGCCATTTAGTAATTTTCACTTATTATGGGCCAAATTAGAACAGCTCTTAACCTTTACAAGGCTGTATGAGAACTATTAGAATTAAGCAATTAAAGACATACCCAATTATAGTAGGGAAAGATTTTAGTATGGCTTCTGACGTTATGGCGGACCAGCTACCAACAGGCTTCTTAAAATGATTAACATTTGCAGGAATGTGTTGAAGAGTTCCTTTTGGCAGATGTTTGGAAGACTCACCACCATCATGAAGCAAAATTCATATTCTTTGTGTAGTAACAAGATATGGCCAGCAGATTAGATTTTTCATTAGTATGTCATGAATTTTTATGAAGAACAATACAAGTAGAGACGTTTAAGTATTGCGATGAGATCATTGTCAGGACATGCTTTAGGTAAGCAATTCAACTGGGTTACAAACAGATCAGTTAAGATTTGATCTAGTGTTATTAAAATAGAGGCAGTCTAATGCATATCTATGTTTAAAGCACTTTTGGGTACTTTTAATGATATTACGGCAGGCTTTTTTTCCTACTGGGATTTTTTTTTTAATTCTAAGTTAAAGGAATCTATATAGTATTGTCAACAGTGCATCAAAGTATTAAATTACATGGAAATAATAACTATTAATAATCAAATGAAGCCGATTATGAAACAATATACATTTTTAGGGTATAAAGACAATATTCTGATATTTCGGATATGTGCTTAAACTCAAAAGGAAGACTTCAACATTTTCAAGAAAACATGAAGAGACTTTCATTGTTTATAGGGGCTAAAGAAATCATGGCATCCAAAGTTTTAGCACACACACTTAAAGCACTTAGGAGGGAAGTTACTATCCCTGGTATGACAAACACCAATGGGACATTTATAAAGTTTCCATTGGAAATAAATGAAGTGATGCTGCCGGAACATACAGGGGTGCATACATTCTACAGTACATATGCAAATGACCTGAAAATGGGTAAACTGATTACATGTGTTACAGATAGAGCAATTCTGCAAAAGCTTGACTAAATTGACCAGTTGGGCACAGGAGAATAATATGCTGATTAATACATTAAAAACTAAGTATATGATATTTGGGAGACATAGATTGAATAGTGAATATTTAATACAGTGCACAATGATTGAAATGTGATAAGTTCAATTGCCGATCAAAGAGGTTAGTCTACTTGGTGAAGTGTATGTCATGCACTGCCTTCTATATTGGTAAGACTAAAAATGCAATCAACCAAAATATATACCAACACTATTATAGTATAGTATATAGTATATAGTATATCCAAAAGGGACATTAAGAGTGCTTTGACTAGGCATGCTAGTACATGGTACAATTTCAAGACATTCACTTTTTTGGGGCTTGAACAGGTAGAAGCAGGTGCCTTTGTCAGTGATTGGGAAAACAGACTTCTACATCATGAGATATATTGGCAGCTGGCTTTAGATGCAGCAAATCCACCTGGACTGAATGACTGTATTTCCATTGCTGTTGAACTTAAAAGAAAAGTCAACATAGTTTGATCAAAATTTTGCAGCTGTTATGGCTTTCTGTAGTATTTGGACATTCTACATTTGTTTTAGCCATTTTTACTTGGTTTAATGTTGAAGGTTTTTTTGGTGTTTTTACACATATAAGAACTTTCCTGGGCTTTGTTCAGCCTGTCAGTGGACTGACAGTTCTGGTGGATGTGGTTTTACATCTCTGAGATTTTAAATTCAATATTTAGAGGAGTTTTCATGGTTCTGAAGAAGTCTATCTTTAGATGAAAGCACTAAACCATAAATTGCAGCCTTTTAACAATAAAGGATTGTTTCTTTCTATAACAACTGTGAACTGGAATGGTTTCTACTATTGCTGGATTCATTTTCTCTGGTCTTTGGCTTCCTGTTCAGTTGTTTGCTTTTGGCATGGATTTCTGTTCACGTTCCAGGGATTTCTCGGCTTTTTGTGGATTATTGGTTTTGTTCCGAGGATTCCCTGGTATGTTAGCCTTTGACTAACAGGAATTGTTTCATGATGCCCCCACTTTCAGCACCTCTGAACGTGTGGGTAATTTGACTTTGCTTATTCAACAGTTAACACAGGTCTTGTCTCAATTTAAGCATTGTAATGTTATTAGTGTGGCTGGCAATAATGTGGAAGACACTATTCAATGATCATTGGAACCAAAAGAACCTAAAGAACAACTTTTTCTCTTGGAAGAACTTTGCCACTCCCCTGTCAGACTAGTTAAACCTGACAAGGGTGGTGGGTTAGTCATTATGGATAATTCCAAGTACATAGAGAAAATGTTAGATGTCCTGGCAACACCTGCTTATACTATGGCTACTATGTAGTTGTAAGTTTCCAGATCGATTTTACCTCCCAGAAATAAATCACGAAAGAGACCTCTCATCATACTATGGGTTCGGTGTACTTCATTATGTGAAGCCATAGTATAATATATAAATATATAATTTCATAAACATATCAAATATATATATATATATATATATATATATATATATAAAATATGAAACATATAGTACTTTTTCAAATGTTGTAACTTAAAAAATGATGTAACTTAAAAAAATGAAAGACCAATGACTATATACGTGCATTTAAATATATGAAAATCAATCCCACTAAAATTGTTTCCAATAAAATAAAGCACAGTTGAATAAAAAGGTTGAACTATTACCAACAATATGTGTATTACTAGGCACAACTAAAAATATATACATACATACATACATACATTATATATTTATATATTTATACATTTATACACTTTTATATATTTTTATGTACCTGAATTTATATTTATGCATTTTACATTTTTTATATATTTATATTCATATATATATATATATATATATATATATATATATATATTTTTTTTTACATATATTTAGGTTTGACATATTGCTTTACATGCATATGTTTTTAAACAATATTTTTAAACAATATCCTTAAACAGTACAATTGGTACAACAGTATGGCATATGCTTTTTATGATTCTTTCTATTTATCATGATTTTATTCCTACTTACTATGTATTTCTCAAGGTTGTTATTCATACAGGTTTTCAAATGCTTTTACAATGTCTCCAGGATTTGTCAGCATGCATTTTTTGTAGCGTGGTCTTTTAAGACAAAATGAGGTTATTGATTCATTAACTTATTTACTTATTATCTAATTAAATGTCAGCTAATTGGATGTATTTAGTATATAAGGGATGTGGTGTTGTGCTACCTTAGATTCTGATGAAGTCTCCGTGTTGGAGACGAAAGCGCTTAATCTGAGGGTTGGATGAGTAATTTTCTTCAATAAACTGTTTTCGTTTGTCTACTTCTGGCTGCCGTTGACTTTATCAAAGAAGACATCCTTCATTGTGTTTGGGATCGCTTGTTGCTGTGTGTATTTGTGTGCAAACTTTGGTTACCAGTTTTTTATATATTGTTGTTTAGTGGCCACTGTTTAACATTTTCCATATTAGCTAGTGTCTAATATCATTTATATGAGTTGGATTTAAACACACTTTTTTATCATTTTTATATATATATATATATATATATATATATATATATATATAAAGTGAGTTTTATTGCTTTAACAAGATCTATGCTTACTTAATTATTTTTATTTGATCCTTTAATTAGGGCTATAATGAAAAACTATGGAGCTGATTTTTATGCATGTACTTATTGTATGTATATATCGTGCTTTTTGGTTGTGCTATGTAACTAGTCTTAACTGACTTTTTAGATTGTATTTTTACATTAACATGACTTGTTTATCAATTTTAGGTAAGGAACTTGTTTGTATCAAGTATTTACAAGAATATTACTAATTGGTTAATTGGGCAGCTAGTGTGCTATATATTCACACCCAAATGATTTACTTCTGTTTGTCTGAGGAAGGAAACATATTGGCGTTTCTGAAAGCGCTTACTTCATCATTAAATTTTCTTAGTTTTTAGCTCCGGCTGGTTTTGCTGTTTTTTCATTTTCAACAGTTTGTCGAGAACCTATTACTGGAACTTTTTGACCATGCAGGCCTCGATCTTACCAAATTATTAATTATAGAAAACAAGAGATGTATGGTACAATATAAAGAGCAGATTGTAAAATTAGTAGCATCTATTACAGCAGATCTTGACTTTCATAAATACAAATACAATTTTAACCCAGTGTTTCAACAGATTGATAACAAATTGATGAACATTAAGAACAGGAAGAATAAGAAGCTGCTCAGGGATAACCGTGTATCCCAAGCCACCCTATACTGATCGAGCCAAGTCGAATAATTAGGTAAGCTACGAGATGGTTTTACCAATGAAGGATTGTTTATTTCTATAACAACTGCAAACTGGAGTGTTTTTTACCATTGTTGGATTTATTTGCTGTGGTCTTTGGCTTCCCAGTCAGTTGTCTGTTCTTTGTATAAAAAAATGATAAAGTAAAAAATTAGAAATGATAACAAATCAGTGTTTATTAGTTATATTAGACTCAGACTTGATTATGGAATAACAATATGGAAACCTTATGTGAAAACAGGTATGAGTAAACTGAAAAGAGTACAGCGGAAATATACCAAGGGAATCCATGGATGTGAAAATTTAAGTTATTATGAAAGACTAAAATATCTGAACTTGTAAAATGTCTCATATAGACATTTAAGAGGAGACTTTATTCAGGCATATAGGGCATTTAGAGACACCTACCTCTGAGAATGTTTAGGCTTATCAAAAAGTAGCTGAGCATCAACAGGCAACCTATGTAGAAGATTCTATAGGAATGAGAAGTGTACTAATTGGTTCACTGAGAAAGCAGCTCACACATGGAACAGACTACCAAATTACGTTAAAGCAAGCACTAGTCTAGATATTTTTAAGAACAGTCTGGACACATATGGTAATAACTGTTTTGGCATATTGGTAGTTACTGCCTGCATTATTGCCTGTAGACATATATATATATATATATATATATATATATATATATATATATATATATATATATATATATATATTTTTTTTTTTTCC
>NC_056739.1:992934851-992947351 GCF_019279795.1 Protopterus annectens | reverse complement strand
TGAATGGATCTGTCCCTTTAAAATCTGCATTAGAGGGATGTAAATTGACTTGCTAATTATGTGAGTGTTTTACAGATTGGTTTTATAATGTGATTACTATATGTATATAAACCTGTTGTTTGCACAATGTTTAGATCTGATGAAGTGTTCATTTTAGAAAGTGAAATTGCTTATCTTTCATTAAATTTGATGGTTTTAGTCGAGGTGACCCTGCTGGTTTTATTTATCTCACTTTGTTAATTTGTGCAGCTTGGATCTTTATGGACTGTTGGTCATTTGCTTTCACTGTCTCTTAGTTGGGTATTCAACTCACTAGATATATGACCTTACCTTTACATGCCAACATTTGCAAAAATGTAGAATTATTTTTAAGTAATATAAAATGATAAAAGAAAACATATTAAAATGTTAATCCCATCAAATCATTGTACAAGGCATTTACTACATGCAGCTTTTTTTTAAACTGCTGAAATTACATCAGAATTTAATAACGTATTTCTTCTATGATGTATCACAGAATTTCTAAGAGAAGTTGTATGTCCTAAAATCTAGAAGTGGGATTGAATTACCCTGTGTGTTCATTTTTCTTTGGTAGCATTAGGTTGGCAATTCTTAAGAGCTATGTTTTCATGTTCACTGTTATCTAGAGGAGATAGAGGTGATTTATTAGCATGAAATTCTCAGTCTTAAGCCATTTGCCATGATTCAGGACTCAGGCAGGCTTTAAGGTTGGTTTATGACTATTTGGGCTAAATAGTTTAAATCATCAATCTCACACATGGTACAAGAAAGAGTTTGGTGTGTTTTTAAATACCGGGCAGACAAATAACCCTAGCATTGCCTAGAATAGATTTCATAAGATTATATATATGTCAAAGTCTCATCTGTTTTGAGAAAGCAGATATTTAACATCTTTAGAGACATTTGCCACCTCCTTTAACTGGTGGTAAGAACTGCAATTCTTCTTCCACTTAACAAAACTAGCTTCTCCCCAGCCCTGTAAAACTTAGTGTGGAAGTCTAATAAGAATGTATTGACCATAGGTCATAGTAATACAGACACCATAAAGACTGAATGATACTTGTATGCACATTTTGGAGTTTTTTTTCATCAGAATTAGTGGAGTAAAAGCCTATATCAGAGGATTGGGTACAATATAAGTTTTCAGAGGCAGAATATTATAAGACATTACAAGAGTGTAAAGATAATAATCTGTCCTCAATAGTAAGAATTTCATTTTTAAAAGCTTTATTTCATTAGCTGCACTCACATTGAAAACTGGATCAGAAAGGTTGAAGACTAAACCCTGGGCCAGATTAATGAATGTCTACACTAAATATACATGATCTGTATTCAAGAACAACCCTACCACATTTTCTGTGCTGTCTGTTTACTCAGAAAGATTATATGAAGTGTACATGTAGTCTGCTCTTTGTGGTAACATTTATGAATCTCCCTTGATATTCAAGCTTGCAAGAAAATCAGTAGGAAAACTAAAATTAAAAGGAAGAAGTTGGAAGTTATGCTTGTGCTGTTATTCACTCTGTACAGTGTACACTTAGTGTAGGCATTCATGAATCTGGTCTAACTTTTGGAGATGTAAAGGTCAGAATACAAATTATTTCCATATGATTTGAACATGCATCAAAGTGCAGATAATTTGTATATATTAATTGAAATGGCCAGTATAACCATTAAGGTGTACCAGTCTAATAAAGAAGCGGTTTGCTTTTGGCACTCATGGCATGCCAGTTTGATATAAGTGCCATCTGTTTATCAGTAGCATTTAAATGTTGGAAATGTTCACTGGATAATTGGAAAAGCTTGCTTCTAAATCATTAATTATCATTGCCATTTGGCATTTAAGTCAATAAATAAAGTAGAATATATTGATTAGTGAAGTATCATATTTACTATTTAAGTGTTGGCTTGTTCATTAATTTTTATAACCACTATTTGGGTTTTTTAATGCTTAACAGTGGATTATATTATCAATAAACTCATTTGTAAAAAATCATATATGCACTTCTAATAGTATTTAGATTTGTAATGTAACTGAGCTTCCAGAATATTTACTTATGATATTAAAAATAAAACTAAAAGTAATCTGACAGATTAAATACAGATACACATTAGGAGAATGTCCACACTTTTCAAAAGAAACTACTGTTAAACATTCATAGTTAATACAAATAAAACACACTACCTTATTACTAAATTATACTTTATTCTTACATGTTACTTTGAGGTGATTACTATTATAGAAACTGATTAAAGGGTGGTGCGAACATTGACACTAAGTGATAGTCACTGTTGATGTGACATCTCAACTCCATGTACAAGCAATGCCATAAGAAAAATGGTGGATATTCTACCAGAAAATATTTCAAACATTTTAGCCTGCTGTGGATTCAGGAAAGTTTAGAAAGCAGATATCTTTGCATTTTTTTCTTTTAAAATGCATAAAAAGTTATACCTGATAATTTCAGTAACAGCTCATAGAAAAGGACACAGTAACTGTTGAGAAAACAGCTGTAGAATCATATAGTAAGTGAACAGGTAATTAATTTTTCCTACTCCATCTTTCAAGAGAGAAATTGATGCTTTTTTACAAATGTCGGTTCAGCAGGGTATTATTACACAGCAGGTAGGTAAACAACTTAAAGTAGAGGAGCCTAGTCCTCAATACCTATACATGCTACCCAAAATACATAAAGATTCATTACATCCTCCGGGTAGACCTATCGTTTCTGGTAGGGGTTCCGTAACGGAACCATTGTCAGCATTTCTCACATTCTATCTGAAGCCGTTGCTGATATTTATTAGGTCCCGTATTAAGGACACCACCGAATTTCTTAATATCATCAATGACTCTCAATTGGAATCCCATTGGCTGCTTTGTACACTTGATGTGGCTTCATTGTATACAAGTATTCCACATGACCAGGGAATTTTGGCTGTTTCCTATTAGTTATATAAATCCAACCTTTACTCCTTGTGCTTTAATAATTTTTTAATTAAGCTAACTGAATTGGTGTTGCGGAAGAATATTTTTTATTATCAGGGAAAGGCTTATTGGCAAATTAAGGAACTGCGATGGGTGCTTTTGCACCTATCTATGCAGATTTGTTCATGGGTATTATGAGGTCAAATACATATATGATGGTCATCATAATGTATTTTACAATACAATACATATGGCGCATATATCTAGACGATTGCTGGATGGTGTGGCGTGGGAATAAGGAAGGTTTAGGCCAGTTTGTGAATTACTTGAATAATAACACTTTTGGCATTCGGTTTACGGCTAACATAGAACATTCTAATATTGTATTTCTGGATGTTAAGGTGTCTAGACTTGCAGACAATACCTTGTCCACCACTGTACATAGGAAATTCCCGAAATACAATACTTTATTACATGCCAATAGTTCCCATCCACGCCACATCATCCGCAATATTCCTAAGTCTCAATTTATGAGAATTAGACGTATCTGTTCATCTGATCAGGATTATTTTGATTCTAGTCTGGATTTATCCTACAGATTTTTACAACGGGGTTATAATTCTCAACTTCTATCCAATGTTGTAGGACAAACCAATAGATTAACACGTCAGGAGTTGTTGTGTTACAAATCAGAGGACAGGGAATCTAGGAGGCAGAATAATAAACAACCCTTACGGTTAATAACAACCTATGTTAGTAATACTAATCGTTTTAGAGATCTCATTAATCAGCATTGGGGAATTCTTTTGTCACAAGATGTCCTAAGTAGAGTGTTGCCTGAACAATGCCAATTTTCTTACCGGCGGGGAAGAAATATGAATTCATATTTTACACACTACAAAAGATATATTCCAAGTCTTTTCACAGCAAAGAACTTTATCTGAAGAAATATTACAGGGCTGCTATCCTTGTGGCCATTGCATGGCCTGTCAACATTTACATAAAACCAGAGAATTTTCCAGCAAAAACACCTCCAGAATTTTTGAAATAAGGGTTTTTGCTAATTGCAGTACGGATTGGGTTGTCTATTTGGCAACCTGTACCTGTTCTGCATTTTATGTTGGACAGACGTCCAGACCAGTGAAATTTAGAATAGGGGAACATCTAAATGCAATTAAAAATAAACGCGTTGCCAATGCTCTTTTTAAACATACCATGGAGCATCAATCTGCAGCTTTCAAGTTTGTCGTTATAGATAGGATAACTCTACACAGGGGTTTCAAAGCTGGATGGCATCAAAAACTTAACCAGATGGAAAATATGTGGATAATTAAATTGGGTGGTTTATTTAGACCTGGACTAAACACCTTAGAATAGTCTTAATTCATGAACTTTAACACCACAAACATAAGGGTGGGGGTGTTTGTTATGTACCATTTTGTGTTTTTTTCATAAAATATTGGGTTTTAATGGTTATGACTAATTGCAATACAGAATACATTTTAGGGCATAATTTGGAAAAAAATATATTAGGTTGTTCTCATGTTATATGCAGTTATATTTATAGGTACTGAAGTAAACAATAAATGGGATAGGTTGGTCGAGACACTATACCTTTTAGTTTTTTAACTATATGGAATGTATTCATACCAATTTCATATGTCTCAATGTAAATGTATGTTTATACAAAAATTTATGGTATATTTATATGCATTCATATGAAACAATTGAGACAGGTTGATTATTGTATTAATTTTTTATGATATGATATATATTCATATAGATTTGGTAGGTTTTGGTATTGCTGCATATACGTATAGGAATAATCTTTTTTGTTCCCAAATATATGTGTCCTTCTCCCTTCTTTATGGTACATGCCCCTTTAAATGAGTACTATAAATTTGGGACTCATATGGTGGTTGGTTTTTTCACTTGTTCACAACATGTAGCATTGATAAAGGCTATATTATAGCCGAAACCGGTTTGCTTGTATAATGGTCAATTGCCATTATACTTTTGTTGAATAAATTGGTCTTTTTGGAAAGAGCGAATTATATGTGCTGGCTCACTTTTTTTGAATTAATTTTTATGAGTCACACTTTTTGAGCATATATCAAATAACCAAGCACCTCTGAATAGTTTCTACAAGCAGGAAGACTCATATTTTTCCAGTTTGCTAGTGAAACTATTTTCCCCATTGAATAACTTTGAAGCTTTCTGACTGGTGGAGAATGTTGGCACAAACTGTTCATTAGTTGTATTGTCTTAAAAAAGGTATGTTGTATTGCACAATTCATGACTTGTAGAATATGTTTTTCACCAGTTAATCCTTCTAGATTCCCATACTCTGAACCAGTATTTTAAATACTTTAATAGAAAAAAAAATGTTTTTGATTGGAAAGTAAGTCACACAGCTGTGTGGTTCACCCTGTAAATACAAAGTTGATCATTTTAGACAGCCGTAGTTTCCTATGCAATATTTTATCTTTTGAGAAAGCCTCTCTGTTTCTCTCTGGTTTAGCTGCTGTAAGCAGGAATGAACTTTTTGTACTACTCCCATCTATTGTGATTAATTTTCCTAATACAGGACCATGTGAACCATTATGAATTGAAAAGTGAGATGTTATAAATGTAATACAATTATTTTTCTTGTGACAAAAAACTGAACTGTCAGCAAAAACACACACATAGAAACACAAAACACACACCTACATTCACTGAGGCTCTCAACAAAAACCTGCCCAAGCATCAGGGACATCCAAAGTATAAACGCAAACAAACTCTACCCCCCAACAGAACCCAAATGACAGATAGCCCACAAACTCAGTGTGCCACTCAACCACAGCCCATAAGGCATAACAACGTACCCAACACTCTAGTCATAGGTGACTCTATAGTCAGGCACACTGATGTTCCACTCACTAGACTAAACAAGGAGAAAGTTACTGTCAGCTGCCTGTCAGGTGCCAGGATCCACCACATAATGCATGCACTCAGGTCACTCCACAATAAGTACAAATATGACACTGTCATTGTCCATGTTGGTATGAATGACCTGAGACGTACCTCCCTGGACTACATGAAAAGAGCCATGGATGAGCTCTCTGATCTTGTATCCCAGGCAGATATGGCCCTAACCCTGAGTAGCATCCTGCCATCACCCAGAATTATACCACAGTACAAGGACAAAATGATTGACTTCAACAATTGGCTAAGCTTCTGGTGTAATTCTAAGGGGATCCTGTATTTGTCTGCCTGGGACGACATGATCGACAGACCACGATGCTTTGCCAGAGATGGCCTGCACCTGTCGCCCTTAGGATTCCGGATACTGGCTAAGGCTCTTGCCACCCCTATAGTGCCTTTTTTAGGCAAGGTTCAAATGACAAAGTCACCACCGTAACAGGTACAAGCAAGCAGAATTTGAGGGTAATGCTACTCAATGCTAGAAGTTTAAACCTCAAAATGCACTCACTCAAGGCACTCCTTAAAATTGAGAACATTGACATCTGTGCAGTGACAGAGAAGCTCCAGAGAGCACCCCTGCATTACCAGGCTACAATTCATACCACACCTTTCGGCCACCTAACCCAGAACTAAGCACTAAAGGCAGAGGCGTGTCCATATTCATTAAGGATATCCACACTTCCAGGCTAGTTGCACAGCATAATGCATCCGAGATTATCTAAGTGCAACTGACTCTGGGCAAGACCGCAATCCAAATTGTAGCTTGCTACAGACCCCCCACCATGCACCAGGATTCCTACTCCTCATTTCTTGATACACTGGAAAGTATTAGGGTACAACCCAACACCCTAATAATGGGCAATTTCAACTACCCCACCATTAATTGGGAAAAGTACTCATCTACCAACTCTTTTGCTCAACATTTTCTAGAATTCATAAATTCCAATGCCTTGGATCAACTTATTCACACCCCCACCAGGGGCAACAATATCTTAGACCTGGTCATTACCAACACAGGAAGCCGGTGTTCCACACCAGAGGTCAATTCCTCATTGGTTATATCTGACCACAAGCTAATCAGCCTAGACATCCACATCCCACCCCCACCCCAATTAGGGAAACCATCGTAAAAAACTTCTCCAAAGCCAACTTTACACTTCTTAAGACAGAAGTGGCAAACTTCACGACACCCATGCAGATGGACAATAGAGGTATGACTGCTGAATCCTACACAAATGCACTTTATAAGCACTTACATGAGGGCATGGATCATGCTATCCCTAATAGAACCAAGATGTTATCCTCCAAAAAAAGGAAGCCAATCTGGTGGTCTTCTGCCATAAACAAACTCTACAACCAAAGAAAGAAACTTGCAAAAAAGAGTAAAATCCCATGACTGGAGGAACTCCCTGGTCAACTTCAGTAAGAAGCTGAGATCCCTCATAAAATCCTCCAAAGCTAGCTACGAAAACAAAATTGCCACTGACTCTAAAGACAACCACAAAGCATTCTATAGCTATGTCAAGGATCTCAATGAGAACACTCAGATCTGCTCTGAGTTACAGCACAATGGCTCTAAATATACAGAACCAGCTAATATTGCCAACATCCTAGCAGACAGGTTCAGTGCTAACTTTACCCCCCTCTCACCCCCTAGAGGGCCCATCTCTATACCGGAAGAATGTAAAGTTCCTATAATCACGGCTGCACAGGTAAAAAACACACTCTCCAAAGCCAAGAACATAGCATCCATGGGACCTGACAATATCCCAGGCTGTGTTCTACACGAACTACAGAATGAACTGGCACCCTACCTAAGTACCATGTTCAATCATAGCCTCACCTCAGGCTTTGTACCCACTGAATGGCGCACCACGATGGTTATCACCCTCCACAAAGGGGGAGCCACGACGGAACCTGGGAACTACCGCCCCATTAGCCTGACGAGCCTGGTTTGCAAGGCTATGGAACGTATCATCGTGGAACTCATAAAAAAAGACATTGGTAATCTCCAAACTCTGGACCCTACCCAGTTTGGATTTGTAAAAGGCAGATCATGTCTCCTAAACCTGATTGACTTCTTTGAAGCAGTCACCAAAGCCATAGATGAGGGTAAAATGGTTCACACAGCTTATCTAGATCTCGCCAAGGCTTTCAACACCATCCCCCACTCTGGAATTATAGATAAGCTCACTAAACTAGGTATAAATACCTATGTCACAAGATGGGTTGCCAACTGGCTCACAGACAGAACCCACACTGTGAAAGTAGCGGATTCCAAATCCAACTTCAGACCAGTGACAAGTGGAGTACCACAGGGTTCAGTCCTGGGTCCACTCCTGTTTGATATCTACTTCTCTGAAGTGCAGGCTAACACAGAAGGTCTTTGGCTAACAAAGTTTGCAGATGACTTCAAACTAGGAGCCATAATCGAAACTCCTAATGATGTGGACAAACTACAAAAGGGCCTCACTAAGACAGATACCTGGTGTCAAAGCCATGGCCTGAAGCTCAATGCCAAAAAGTGTATTGTCATCCCCTTTGGTAAAAACTCTGTACCCATGAACTACCACATAGCTGGTAGTCTTCTTATTGCCGAAAATGTGATAAGAGACCTTGGGACACAGGTGGACAGTAGTCTCTCCTTTGATAATCACATCGCCACAGTGGTCAGGAAATCCTTCTACATGGCTCATCTCATCACAAAAGGATTCTCATCCAGAAAAAAAGAGGTCATTGTTCCCCTCTACTCATCACTCATTAGACCCATTATAGAGTACAATGCCCCTTTTGGTATGTACCTCACAAGACATCTACAACAACTGGAAAGACCACAGAAATACCTCACAAAGAGGATTACTGGCCTCAAACAGATTCCCTACGCAGACTGTCTCAAAAAACTACAGATTTACTCCATCGCATATCACCTACTCAGGGGCGATCTCTGCCTAACATACAAAGCTATGTCAAACCCAGAGCTGTTGGACATGCTCCAGTTAAAGAAATCCCAATCCCTCCGAGCTACACGCTCTAGGGACCTAAACCTTGTCACCACAATAAACAGAACATGCTGGAGGGATAGATTCCTGTCCCAGAGACTTCCCATACTCTGGAACAGACTACCTATCTATGTCAAACAGAGCTCCTCATTAGCACTCTTCAAGAAAAATCTTGATGATTGGATGGGAAATGGGAAATTCACCCCAGGGATCACTTTTGTGCCTCTGCTCGACAGGGGCACAGGAAAATAATTTTCTTGGGTGGCGAAAGCCAGGGTACATTTTTTGGCTTGGCTTATATAGGCCCTAGGGCCAATAGCCTAGTACCTACCTATGAACCTATGAAATGTCTGTTTAAGGTAAGACTATTGTGGCATTCAAAGAATAAGGAGTTGATGTATTTTTTACTTTTACATTTCCAAATACCAGACACATTATTTGCTATTTTATTTGTAAACTTAATTTGAGAGGTTTAATGTGTGTGGCTGATATTCTGAACAAAATTAGGTTTGAATTATTTGCTTGTGAAAGGAAAAAACCCATATAACAAGTTGAAAAGAGAAAAGGGAGACACTCTTGTGAGTGAGAGAACAAAGGGAAGCAATCTTACATAGAGAAAAGTGCACACAGGGGTGACCTATGATGAAGGAGAGACCAGTCCAAGGATGGTACTGGGGAAACAAAGGTAATTAAGAAAGGAGGGACGGGCACTCTGTCATATGTGAAGGAAAGAGAGTAAAGGAACAGAGCAACAGAAGGAGTGTGTATGAGAAATATTCAATAGGGACAGCCTCTGCAAAATGAATGAACATTTATATTAGTACAATAGAGTTATGAGTAAATAGTGAATGCTTAAAGAAGGTATATTTTAAACTTCAGACAAAATTAGCATGTGCGATTAATGTATTGATTAGAAAGGGAGAGGAGAAAGCATGTTGAAACTGAAAATGCTATTATGGAGTTAAAATGATGAGATTTACAAACAGCAAATTTTAGCCAGAGCATGAAGGCTCCTTAAGGATGCTGCTAAGGAGTTAATATCAAAGGTGTTCATAGCAAGAATAGCTTTATGTAGGAAAGTTAGGGAATCAGAAACAGATTTATGTCACTAGTGTAATTTCCAGAATCAGGGTTTGAACTGTTTATTAGGAGAAACAGAATAAGGAGGTGGATACTTAGGATTTTCTGCACTTCAGAAGGGAACAGGAACATTGGTAATTCAAGTGGGAATGAATCAGCTTTACTAATGGATGAGATATTTTGAAACCTATCATACATATGCGACATAAAAGCAAGTTAAAATTATAAGATGAGACATGAGTAAAATTTTATGTTGGTTGTCTAATTGCTACAGAAAGTGAATAAATAAAACCTAGGTCATATCTGCATTTCTGTTATACAGACTAGGTGGCACAGATGATAGTGGCAGAAATATGATATACTTGTAAAGAAAAATGATAGACTGTTTAACAAAGGCATACATGTGTACAAAGTTAGTTTGTGTCTTCCGGCTTTTCCCGGTTAGGGGTCGCCACAGCGGAACTCCGGTCCGCTAATGATTGGCAGTAGAGTTTTACGTGCTGGCTTGCTGGGCCTAACGCACAACCTTCAATGAAGGAACGCCTGTGTGTAACATAAATTAAGTATGACTGATTTGTTCCCTATGTGTTAAATGTTGAAGTAGAAAAGGAGGCAACAAAACAAAAAAAGGTTATATGTAATGAAATGAAGATGCTTCATACTTCCCAGAGAAGTAACATATATACAGGACTGGGTCAAAAGGCAGATATAGGAGGTTTTGCAGCACTATCATGTCTATGGGCAGAATGTCAAACAGCCATGCTGGATGCTTACAGAAGTTTATAAGAATGTTGGATGGAAGTACTTGTTAAAAGTGAGCAGTGCGAGAAGGGAAGTATGAGAGAAGCAGAAAATATATGTCACATCCTTTAGAATATTTAGGAATGTGTGAAGATGTTTACCACTACTGCTTCGAATAAATCATTGTCATCATCAACCCCCTTTTTGTCATTTATTACATGGGGTAAGGGTGTCTTGTCACTTGTCACCATCTCTCCTTATTCAAAGCCACCTTCCTACCTTCTTCAATGCTCATGCTTGACTGTTGCAGGTTTTCTGTCACATAGTCCAACCACCTCTTTGCTGGACACCCGCATTTCCTCTTGTCTTCTTCCTGTCTGTCCCAAATCTTCTTCACCAGAATGTCTTCTGCTTTTCTGCAAATGCTCCTGAAACACCGTAATCTGTTCTCCGTCATGCAATTGGAGCTACTTTGGCTTCTGCTCTTATGTCCTCATTTTTTCATCTATCAGATAGTGTGCATCCTACCACCCACCAAAAGCACTTCATCTCTGTCACCTCTTGTTTCCTCAACTGCTCTGCCTAAACTGCTAATGTTTCTGTACCATACAGTAGCGCTAGTCGCACCACTGTTTTGTACACCTTACTTTTAAGCTTCTTTAGCATTTTTCTGTCATGCACTACCCCTGACACTCTGTGCCAGTTGGATGCAGCCCCTCGATTTCTAGCTTTGACCTCCTCCTTTAGACTTACCTTCTCCTCAACCACCCCTCCCAGATTCTTGAAGCTATTAGCCTGTTTCACTATTTTCCCTTCTATCTCAATGTTCATCTTCTTCTGATTTCCCCCACTTGCTGCCATTACAGCTGTGTATCTGTACTCGGTTTCAATTTTGGATTCCAGTCTTCTACCCTTTGCTGAAGTTCTTGCTCACAGTCTGCCTGTAATGCCACTTTGTCATCATACAGTAACTTTGTTGACCTGTCCCCCCAACCTGTTTGCTAATGTAGTTTATCAGTAAGAACAGAAGTAGGCTCAGAGCTAAACCCTGATGCATATCCAGTCCCACTTGGCACCCCTTTGTGAGACCAAAGATGAGAAGGACAGGCAGAAAATGCTCAGCATTGTGCAAGCAGCTAAACAGGGTAGGAAGGGACATCTCACTATCCATGAATGGGCAAATGGCATTGCCAGGATGGGATTCTGAGCAGAGAAGGAGGATCTCTGATACTATAGAGGGATATAAGACAAGTGGTTTGTACTGTTGCATTTTTGGTGGTACTATCTTGTCCATGGAATGAATAAAAGTAAGGTACCATACATTACTGGATTTAATTAATGGAAATACAATAGAATCAGAGCTCATGAATTCTGTTGCATTGTAGACTTGAGATAATCATGTAAAGATGTCAGTTTATATTTATATGTCTGTTTTTATCTAACATAATGATCATAATAAAGGGAAGTCATTAGTTGGATTTGTGCTGGCTAGGCTACAAATGTTGTATTTTACTAGCAGCCTGCTATGAACTTATGGACCTGTGATTGGGATGGGAAATTTCTAGTTCTACAGCATAGAAATGTTGGCCCTGATAATAGATAGCTCATATGATGGAGTTCTGACTTTGGTACTGAATGATTCAGCAGGGTATGGATAGAACTAATAAGCCACTGCTGGCATACTTATCCCATAGAAATAGAGTTGGTAGAGTCTCACAGTAAAACCTCTACTTGGCAGAAGGCAAATACAGTAAAACCTTGTTCTA
>NC_056739.1:992780075-992934351 GCF_019279795.1 Protopterus annectens | reverse complement strand
GTATTAGTTCAGGTATGAGCACTTGGGTTTCAGGCCAGTTATTCTACATTACAAAGGTACATGGTCTGTACACTTGTGGGAGGTGGGGCTGGACACAGCCCGTCTGACCTGTGACTTTCTGGGTACAGGCTTATAGTGCCTGCATATATGCACTGTTACCTACTGGAAGTCGTACACCTTGTTTGTTGTAGCATAGTCTAGATCCAGGCCTGCTGACTGTAGCTTTGTTGGTATGCATGTTTGCTTGTTATGTCCTTGAAACACTGATTCCACCTGCAATGCAGATTTACAGCACCTCTGTGGATCCCTAGTGACATCTGTATTGCGTACTGTACTGATGTCCATGTCTCACTTGACAGAACGTCACTGTTTGTCCTGTTTGCATATAAGTTGCCTGTAACACATTGCATATGACTTACCTGGCATTTGCTCATGAAAGCATTTATATATGCCAGCACTAACAAATCAAGAGCACTACACCCTCACATACTCACCTTGAGTACCTTGTTCCCCATTGGCCCTATGTGTTGTTAATTATTATGGGATTCACAATACTATGGTAGCATGTGCGAAAGTCACTTGTCAGTCTCCTCTCTGGTCCAGTTGGTGAATCTGTGAGTCATGTGGCAATGTTACAGCTGCCTCATGTACACAGACAATCCTCTCCCCTTCCCATAAACATACAACACATGTGAGAGATGCAACCACATAGCCAAACTGGGGGCTAAGCTCTCTTAACTCAGTACTGGCATACCCTGTCAGGTGGAGTGGGATACTACAGTGAATACAATACCAGTCTCACATAGACCTGCCATGACAGCAGTCCAAACACAGAAACACACAGGAACATTCTTGGAGTCTCAGAATAGCATCCTGCCTGAGCAGCAGACACCTGCGAAGCAGACACACAAGCAAACGTTACGCCAGAACAGAGCACGTGCAACACATAGCTCACAAAGCCTGTGTGCCAAACAGTCACAGCCCATACAGCTTAACAACACACCTGCTACAGTTGTAATAGGTACCTCTATCGTCAGGTACACTGAGGTCCTGCTCACCAGGCTGAACAAGGAGAAGGTCATGGTGAGATGCCCGCACTATGATCCACCACATAACACAAGCATACAGGTCACTCCAAGGCATGTACAAATATGACTCCGTCATTGTCCGTGCCAGTGTGAATGACTTGTGACGTACCTCCCTGGACTACATGATAGGGGACATAGAGGGGCTCTCTGAGCATGTGGCACAAGCTGGTATGACCCTGACCTTGAGTAGCATCTTACCCTCACCAAGAATGCTGCCACAATATGTAGACAGGATGATCAATTTCTACAATTGCCTTATGTTTCGGTGACATTCAAAGGGGATCCAATGCCTGTCAGCATGGGATTACATGCTAGACAAGCCACTTTGCTTTGCTAGGGACAGCTTGCACCTGTCACCCATGGGCCATTGTATATTGGCAGAGGCTCTTGCTACACACATAGTGCCTTTTTATGCAAGGCTCAAATTTCATAGCCACCTACACAGGTATCACATGGGATAGGACACTAATAGTAATGCTAGTCAATGCCAGCAGTGTAAACCTCAGGATGCATGCAGTGGAAACTGTCCTTAGCATGGAGAACAGCAATATCTGTGCAGTAACAGACTCCTGGTACAAGGCTCCCAGGTGCACCCCATCACTGCCAGGTCATACCTCATACCATGCTTGTCGTCCCCTAAACATGCACCAAACCAGAACAGGGGGGATGTATCCAAAGGCACCACAGATACACACACCTCCAGGTTGGTGGCACAGCACAAAGCATCAGAGCCTATCCATGTGCAACTAACAGTAGGTTAGACTGCCTTCAGGTTCATAGCCTGGCACACACCACCCTCCCATACCCAGGAAACCCACTTGGCCTTCCTGACAACACTGGGAATATGACGGTCTCTACAAACACCATTATATGGGTGGACTGCAACTACCCAAACATAGAGTGTGAGCATTACTCTAGCTCCAAGACCCTAGCTGAAAGGTTCCTAGCATTCATTCACTGAATTGCTATGGAACAACTTGTTACCACTCCCACACGAGGTGAAAAAATGCTGCACCTGTTCATCAACAACATGTGGACTATATGCTCCAGACCAGTCGTGTATCCCTTGCTGGTAAGATGACACCATATACAACTCACACTGTATATTCACATACCACATGCAGCCCCTGCACAGAACACCACAGTCATACAGTTGTCTAATGCAAATTCCATGTATTCACATGAGGCAGGCTTTAGACATGGGAACTTTTGAAGGTCACAGGTACACATGTGTATGTGGCACACACATACATCATGTGTGCATTGACATTACTGATATAATCTATGTCGTGCAATATTGGGAACAACACCCCACACACATGGACAAACTGTGTGACAAAAACACACATGGTGTTTGCAGGATACAAACCCCTACCTACCTGTGCTATGACACTTGTGAGAGACGCAGTAGCAGAGCACGCTATTTGCATTATTGGGAGGCTTGCTTTCTCCCGCTGTACTTATAGGGTGCTGACATCATCAGTGTTTAGACAGTGGAATATGCAGCATGTGGTGTGTTATACTAGTTGCTAAAAGGGACATTTCTCTTACACATAGAATTGCACACACACTACTCCCCCACACACATGGACAAACTGTGTGACAAAAACACACATGGCATTTGCAGGATACAAACCCCTACCTACCTGTGCTATGACACTTGTGAGAGACGCAGTAGCAGAGCATGCTATTTGCATTACTGGGAGGCTTGCTTTCTCCCGCTGTATTTATAGGGTGCTGACATCAGTGTTTAGACAGTGGAATATGCAGCATGTGGTGTGTTATACTAGTTGCTAAAAGGGACATTTCTCTTACACATAGAATTGCACACACACTACTCCCCCACACACATGGACAAACTGTGTGACAAAAACACACATGGTGTTTGCAGGATACAAACCCCTACCTACCTGTGCTATGACACTTGTGAGATGCACAGTAGCAGAGCGTGCTATTTGCATTACTGGGAGGCTTACTTTCTCCCGCTGTACTTATAGGGTGCTGACATCATCAGTGTTTAGACAGTGGAATATGCAGCATGTGGTGTGTTATACTAGTTGCTAAAAGGAACATTTCTCTTACACATAGAATTGCACACACACTACTCCCCCACACACATGGACAAACTGTGTGACAAAAACACACATGGCATTTGCAGGATACAAACCCCTACCTACCTGTGCTATGACACTTGTGAGAGATGCAGTAGCAGAGCACACTATTTGCATTATTAGGAGGCTTGATTTCTCCCGCTGTACTTATAGGGTGCTGACATCATCAGTGTTTAGACAGTGGAATATGCAGCATGTGGTGTGTTATACTAGTTGCTAAAAGGGACATTTCTCTTACACATAGAATTGCACACACACTACTCCCCCACACACATGGACAAACTGTGTGACAAAAACACACATGGCATTTGCAGGATACAAACCCCTACCTACCTGTGCTATGACACTTGTGAGAGATGCAGTAACAGAGCACGCTATTTGCATTACTGGGAGGCTTGTTTTCTCCCGCTGTACTTATAGGGTGCTGACATCATCAGTGTTTAGACAGTGGAATATGCAGCATGTGGTGTGTTATACTAGTTGCTAAAAGGGACATTTCTCTTACACATAGAATTGCACACACACTACTCCCCCACACACATGGACAAACTGTGTGACAAAAACACACATGGCGTTTGCAGGATACAAACCCCTATCTACATGTGCTATGACACTTGTGAGAGACGCAGTAGCAGAGCATGCTATTTGCATTACTGGGAGGCTTGCTTTCTCCCGCTGTACTTATAGGGTGCTGACATCATCAGTGTTTAGACAGTGGAATATGCAGCATGTGGTGTGTTATACTAGTTGCCAAAAGGGACATTTCTCTTACACATAGAGAATTGCACACAAACACTACTCCCCCCCACACACACACACTGAGCACTTGCAGGATTCAAACCCCTATCTAACTATGTTATGATACTTGAGAGAGACGCAGTAGCAGAGCATGCTATTTCCAGTACTGAAAGGCTTGCTTTCTCCTGCTTTACTTATAGGTGCTGACATCATCAGTGTTTAGACAGTGGAACATGCAGCATGTGGTGTGTTGTACTAGTTGCCAAAAGGGACATTTCCCTTACACAAACTGAGCACTTGCAGGATTCAAACCCCTACCTAACTATATTATGACACTTCTGAGAGACGCATTAGCTGAGTGCGCTATTCAAATTAGTGGGTAGTATTTGTGCTCCTGACATATGTATGGTGTGCTGACATCATTATTTATGAAGAGGTATGTACATCTGTTACTATCCATCAGTAAGGGGGAGAGCATATATATGCATTGACTTTGCAGAGGCACAGTGGCCTACTGTACTGCGGAGGCAGATGCCAAATACACTGTGGATAGCCTTCTGTATTCCCTAGGGACAACAGCCTAGTATTGCACTCTACAGTCATATGTTTACCTGTCAGATGCAAGTATCTGTTGCTCATATACTGTTTGTGGGTCTTTATTGCCATAGCTTTCCCTATCTCTATGAACAACTTGTGTACTGTGGCAGATGTTTGCATATGAGTGGGATCCAGTACGTTACTTATGTCTCTGTTGTAATTTCACTGTGTGCACTGGGCAGATTTCTGTATTGTGGGAGGTTCCTGTGTTAACACATACAAATGCCAGATATGTGTGTGCAACTGCTGAACTGTGACATGGCCTAAGTGTGTGAACATGCCCAGTTCACAGTTTCTATGGCTTCTTGACTGACACATCTCATTTATCTAAGTGTGCGAGCATGCCCAGTGTGAACTTTCCATATGTTGGGAACTGTGGTCCACCACATTTGTGTTTGTGTGTGGACTTCATCTATATTTCACATGTACAGTTGAGTGTTGGACATCAGGTTGTGTTCTTACTGCCCAACTGCTTTGTGTCTGAACCTAACAGGCATTATGCTGTGCCTGCAGGGTTGCCATGGGATAGTTTGCATACAGTTGTCAACATCCTTTCATACTGACAAAACAGTGTATTGTTGTATAGTGTACTGGTTCAGTACTTTCACTGTGGTGGACAGTATCATCGGTTTCAGTCCTATCACTGCTTGTAATATTTATAGTGAGCACACCAGACTGGTTGAGGGCCAGTTGTGCAGATATGACCATGTTGCATTTTGTCCAGATATGGACAACATAGAATAGGATTGTCCGACATTGTTAATGTATTCCACAACTTGTGTGGACAGTGACAAACAATGGCCGTGTGCCCTAGGCCATTTGTAATGCTAGTCAGAGAGTGTTTGTCCTTCAACACACATATTTACTGGTGTTTGCCATGACATATGTCAAGGTTAGTGTGCTGTGCCTCTGTCTACCCGTGACATATAGGTGATATCCAGGGTACACCTACCATCTCCCATCCAGTCATCATGATTCCTCTGGATGACAGTCAATGAGGGACTCCCTGGATAACCTGTACTGGGGGTTTAGTCATGAGTGGAGTGAGCTTCTGGGTTATGGACCAATCGGTACAGCATGTCCTGTTTATGTCTGTGCTGGGGTTCAGGCTTGTCATCTGCATAGGTCACCAGCATTCAGATTTTACATGGTGCCAGATGTCCATTGATTCCAGCTTGGTCATGGCTTTATGCATCAGGCACAGATCACCTCCAGCCAGTCGGTATGGCACTGTGTGGAGCTGCAGTTTGTTTAATCAGGCAACACATGGTATCTGTTACAGCTCTGAGATTCTCCTGGTGGGGGATTTGTGGGGTCTTTCCAGTTGATGCAGGTGTCTGCTAAAGTACATCCCACAAGGGCCATTGTACGCAATTGTGAGGCTGCTGATGGATGACTGGAGAGGCATGATGACCTACCCTGACCTAGCTGTGCTTACCTTCATGATTAGGTGGGTATATGTTATGTTTCTGTTACCACTACAGACACATGGTTGTCACATGCAAGATATCTATCACCTTGTGTCCCCAGGTCTCTTATTGCTCCTGATGTACTTAATGGGTTAACACCTATGTGGTAATTTGTGGCCACATACTGTGTTTCCACAGGGGATGACTATACACTATTCTGCATTTAGCTTTTTGACATGGCTGTGGCACCACCCATCTGTTTCTATGTGTGCCTTTTGTAGGATGCTTGTGTCAGCTGGAGGGTCCGATATGGTGGGCAATTTGTAGTCATCTGTGAACCTGTTCAGACAGAGTCTTTCCATGTTGGCCTGTACCTATGTGACATATATAGCATACAAGAGAGGTCCCAGGACCGTGCCTTGTGGGATGCCAGTTGTACCTGGTTTGTAGTCTGACATGGCTGCAGCATGTCTGTCCAGGTCATTTCTGTCCTTGAGCTGGTTTGCAACCCATCTACTTGGATAGGGGTTTCTAGTTATGCTGGTGAGCTTATCTGTACTGAACAACTGGGGTATTGTATGGAAGGATTTAGCAAGGTCCAGATAGGCTGTGTGAACCACATTCCCCTCATCAATGGCCTTGGTGCATTTTTCACATGAGTCAGACATGTTTAAGGGGCAGGATCTGCCCTATGAAAGCCACACTGGGTAGGGTCCAATGTCTGTAGGTACCCATTCTCGTTATTCCTGGGATCCATAATCATCCTCTCCATTACTTTGCCAACCAAGATAGTCAGGGTTGAGGGGTGATAGTTTGCAGTATCCATTCAGGCACCACCTTTGTGGTGAGGGACCACTGTTGCTGTACACTGCTCTTTGGGTACATATCCTGTGGTAAGACTGTGAGTGTGCAGTAGTGCTATTTGGTGTTCCATTCTTCTTACAGTACTTGTTGGACACAACCCAGGACACCATCTGGTACCATTGATGCTGTGTGGTTTGCTTTGTAGATGCTGGCTATTACCTCAGCATCTGCAATATCAGGGGGCCAGCACTCTGCTGGGATAGATATTTGGCAGTTTGGTGCTGGTGGGGAGTTTGCAAAGAATCTGTTAGTTTGGATGTTGGCAATGTGTGTGGGTTTGGTGTATTGTTTGTGATATTTGAGTACTGCAGAGCATATCTGTGGATTACCACCATGGTTCCTACCATCAGTTAGGACAGCTGTGTGATTATCCTTTGTGTCCTGCACAATTTGTATCGTCATAGGTTCATAGGTTTATACTAGGCTATCTGCCCTGGCCATGTCTGAGCATAGACAGACTGTGTGTGTCTTTCGACACCCCTTGCAATGTGCATATTATGCCCATTTGGGGTTTACTTTACTAGATGTGACACAGGGATGGCCCCCAATGTACACCTACTATCTCCCATGCACTTGACCGGATTTCTCTTGTTGAGTATGAGTGTGGAGCTCAGCCTATCATGGACTGGGATTCTGTTCCAGAGTGTAAGGAGCCTCTGGGTTATGGATCTGTCCCTCCAGCACATCCTATTTATCTATGTGTGGAGGTTCAGATATCTCACTGTGGTGTCTCTGCTGGATTTGAAGTTTCTGCAGTGGAGCATGTCCATTCATTCTGGATTGGGCATGGCCTTGTACATCAGGCATACATCGCCTCTGACTGGGCAGTATGCATGTGAATTGGGCTGTGGTTTCTTCAGCCAGGCAGCAGATGAGAAATGTTTGGACCCTTTATCCTCTTGGTGAGGTACATTTGGGGTCTTTCTAACTGCTGCAGGTGTCGGGTAAGGTACATCCGAACTGGGGCATTGTTCTCAAGTATGGGCCTGATAAGGGAAGAGTATGGGGGAACAGTGACCTCTCTTGATCTACATGTGCATCCTTTCATATTAAGGTGGGCAATATAGCAGGTCTTCCTGGCCACCTTGGCAATGTGAGTGTCACATGACGGGTTACCATCCACTAGTGTCCCTAGGTCCCTGATTACTTCTTCCATACATAATGGATTGCCACCTATGTCATACTTTGTGTGTGCCTTGTTTGGTATTTGTTGAGACATTCATACTCTGCAGTGTCTTCAGGAAGGCTGGCTGGGGTTTCTGGGTTTGTGAGGGTGGTCTGTAGCAGGCTGCAAACAGGGACACAGTTTGAGCCACTGTTACATGCCCGTGGATAGTCCATGCTGCTTCTTGCTGTGGTACCAACCTGGGGGCATGGTTATCCTTGACAATTACTGATAGCCACACTCCTATTGTAGTTTGTTCCATGTTTTGGGGCTGTAGAGCATGGTATAAGGCATAACCTGGTAGTATTAGGTTGCTCTTCTGGGCCTTGACCCAGGTTTCTGTTACAGAACAGATATTAACATTCTCCATGCTGAGGTGGGTTTGGTCTTCATGCACCTTGCAGTTTAGACTTCTGGCATTGGGTAGCATTACATCCAGGTTGTTATCCCTTGTGTTACCTATGGTGGTGAGTTTGTATTTCCAGCCTTACCTATTCAAGGCACAGTGGGGGTGACAACAGCCTTTGCCAGTATCCACACAGCCAGGTATGCTGGGTGCGTGCCATCCCTAGCAGGTGGAGCATCATGTCTTGCTCGGCATGTCATTCCAGGCTGTCAGCCATTTGTTCCCCTTTGCTAACAGCAATACTTCGACCAATTATTGTACTTGATCTTGTTGTCTTCATAGTGTGGCATCATGCTTGGTGAGGGTGAGATGTTAGGCAGGGTCTTCATGTTTGCATATACTAGATGGTGTTACATTGTTTAACACATGGCAATCATGCCTCAGGTGGTGCTGCAGGGCTGCCTATGTCGGATACACATACTACACTCCCTGTACATGTTTGAAAGCAGGTTGTGTCATGTTAGGCATCCCTGTTACTATATGAGTGAGTCAGAGAGGGGTATCATTCCCAGGGTTCCTACTGAGCCAGTGTATGTGCTATTCGTTGCCTCTTTGCCAAGGCCTGGGCACGCCTCCTTCTGCCTACTGGGGCAGGCTCAGGTTGTTCCTCCTCCGAGTCACGCTCTGCCTGTGATGGCCTTGGCAATGGTGGGGGGCTGTTTGTCCCGGCCCTATGCTGGTCCTGCTGCAGCTGTTTTCGCAGAATCATATTATGTAGCATAGCACATACAATGACAATTTGGGTACATGTAGTTGGTGAGCACTGCAAGGCTCCACCAGATGTGTCCAGGCACTGGAACCATGACTTGAGCAGCCCAAACACACGCTCTATTACATTTCGTGTTTGTGCATGTGCCTCATTATGGCATTTTTGTTCAGGTGTGTGTGCGTTTCTGATGGGTGTCATCAGCCAAGGCTCCAGTGCATATCCAGCATCCCCCACTAAGTGACCATGTGGGATGTCCCCATTGGCAAATGTCTGGTACAGCTGTGTCAAATGCCAGATATGGGAATCATGGTAGCTTCCAGGGCAGCCAGCACACACATTCATTATTATGCTCTGGGCATCACACACAACCTGGCAGTTGATGGAGGGGAAGCCCTTGCGGTTAATGTAGGCCCTACCCCGCTCACCGGCTGGTGCTTTGATGCATATATGCGTGCAGTCTATTGCACCCACTACCTCAGGGTATTCTGCTATTTGCTGGAAGAGACCCATATTGCTGGCCAATACCTCACGGGAATTGGGGAAATATACATGCTCACTGACATGTGCTGGCATGGCATTCAGGAACTGGTGCAGTACCCTGGAAGCTGATGCCTGTGATATCCCCATCATATCACCAGATGGTCTCTGGAAGGTACCTGTTGCTAGTATTCTTAGGCCAACACATACCTTGGTTTCCAGTGGGATGGGTTCCCCTCTGTTGGTTCTGTGTGTGAGGCGTGGCCTGCACAGCTCAACAATTTGCTGCAGGAGGTCTCTGTCCACTTTATAGCGCTCCACTATCTCCAGCTCATGTAACCCCTGGTAGGTGACCCTGGGCCTGTACACTCTTCTCCGTCTCCTCACTGTGGGTTGTCTGGCAGCATTTGCATTGTCACCACCCTCAGCAAGTCTCCTATGTCTCCTTATAACAGCTATGGCAGCCCCTAGCATGTTTGGTCTGAGTGCAGCTTTTCAGTTTTCACTTCTAATAGCTTACTCCTGTCTTGCAGTGTCTCTTGAGAGAAACATACTGCAATGCTGTTTGCAGTGTTTTAAGTGCTGGGCTGGGCTAGTATTCTGCCTGTGTAATTGCCTGCTTCTAATTGTTTTCACCTGCTAGCTCTACCAGTATTCCCTGCTAGCTTCCTACTATTTCTTCTGCTTCCTTTTTCCTCTCTGTTTCATCAGGGGGGAGCAGCGCACATACTAGCGAAAACACGCTCACAGTGGCTACCACGTGTGCACACATGCTTACACGGACTAGAATCTGCTTATTCAGGTTAAAACGCACGCACACCAGTGCAAACAGGTTTATAGATCTTTACGCAGGCTCCTACATGCTTACTCTGCCTTACACGCACGCACTCTGTCTTACTCGCACCTCCCAGCGCGCACATGCGCGCATTCACAGACAGCAAGAAACTTTGGTGTTTGCCACAGTGTACACCTTCCATTTCTTGACTTTCCCATGCTTATCTCTTGACACTCCTCTTTCTATGCTGTGTGACTGACTTCTTTCACATACCACTTTGCTCCAATGAGCTTGATTTCTTTCTAACATCCCCCCCTGTGATGTCACCTATCTCCTACTCTGTTACTCCCCCTTATCTAACTCTTACACTACATGGAATGTGCTCATTTGCTATGTGACAGTGCAATTCACTATCCTACCACTCATTTACATAGGATTGCCTACTAATGCTTAGTTACGTGTCTTACATTCAGCTTCTCCCCTTAGCAACCACTAAACGGTGGTCATGTTGTTTTTGGTCTGCTAGTCCCTGCATTGTAAATCCATGCATTTCATAAAACCCACATTTTTGGGTTTCAAACCTTTATTTTTATGTTTTATATAGCGCAGCCCGTTTGCGCGGGGCTGCGCTGCATTTAAACCTCGCCGATCGCCAAAAAAAAAAAATTATTTTATTTCATGTTTGCATCGGGTTACCATGCCGATGGCCACATATTTGGCCATTGGCATGCTGCCTGATACATATGACACTTTATTTGGAGCTGACATGGCGCCATTGTGTTATTTGCAGGAACATACTCAGTTGTCAACTGAGTACATTTCTGCACCTAGCACGACTCTTACACGGGCTGGTTTCAGCTTCATGGATCGCTAATCTACCTCATTTGCATGCCTTTCGGCTGCAAGTGAGGTAATTAGTATATCCACACCCTGCCCGATTAAGAGACGTTTTAGCTGGTCTCTTACACGGTATTTCGGGCTGTTCCTGGGTCGCTATGGCTGCATGGAGTCTTAGACGACTCTTAGACTCCGTGCAAGCCATTGTGAATCTATCTCTATTACTTTTATGTCAACACAAATAAGCAACTGGACTGGTATTCCACAGCAGGAGTTCTTAATTGAAAAGGCACATTTGAAAGCAACCCAAACCTTTAATGGTAAAGATGCAATCCTAGCAGCAGAGAGTTGATTCTGACAAAACTGTTACAGAAGGACAAAGTACTTTGAGGGTTTTCATTAAAAGAAAAAGTCTTGTAAGATGTGACATAGGTTCAAGTAGAGATGACAAGAAATGGCTGTATACAAAATCAACCTGCCAATCATTAATGTATGCATGTAACACAAAAGCTAAAACTGGACACTTAAAAAAAGCTGTTATACATAACAGGTGTAAATAATAACTTCTTATCATAATGACAACACTTTAAATATTATCTTTTAATCTGAATGGTCTCACAGATATATACAAAAAAGAAAGAGCTGTGAACTGTATTAAAAACTATAGAGTGCAAATGGTTATGCTACAGGAGACACATTTTGAAAAAAACTGAACATGTGAATTTGATAAAGAAAGAACTTTAGCATGGTTATTCATCAGAATATCTGAAAAAAAAGGAAAAGGGGAATATTTATATTGTGAGAGGAGCCCCAATAATGATAGAAGAGGAAAAAAAAGATAATAATGGCAGATTTGTAATACTTAGGGACTACTGTGTAGGGAAGAGGATTACGCCGCCATGTATTTATATTCCAACTAAAACTGCTACAAGGCAGCTTAAGAAAATTATGGGTGAAATAATCAGCTTTCAGCAGGGAATATTATTTATAGGTAGGGAATGGAATTTGATTTGCAACAACGGGGATGTGTCTGGAGGGCCTAGAAGGGAATATATAAGAAAAGAGGGTAGATTTTTGAAGAAATATTTCATAATATTTGGTATGGAAGATGTGAATTCAGCAGTAGGAGTCTGCACTTTGCAGAGAATTTACATATTATTCCCCAAGATATAAAAACTGGGCAGGCTAGACAAAAATTATATTTCACAGGAAAATTAACATTTAATTGAACATTTTGATATGCATCCAATAACTATTTCAGATCATGCATCAATAATAACTAAAATGAAAATGCAGGGGCAATGAAATAAAAATGAGACACTGTCACTTCTCCAGCTATCTGTTAAATATAGAGGACTGTAAGGAATGGGTAGTGGAAATTATTTTGGAGTTATTAGAAAAGATAGAACTTTCTCCTGAAATTATAGATAGGGCATGGGATAAAGCTAAAGTGGAGTTTAAAAATAGGGTGGAGATAAAAGAAAAAGATATATAGTTAAGAAGTAACAAAAATTATTTAGAGTGAGTGACAAAAGTTAAGATATTGAAGAACAGGGGGAATCTTACAAAATATGAAGAGGTGCAACTGCAGAGTGCCAAAGAGAAATAAAGGAATATCTTGATAATATGAGTTTAGAAAGATTGCTGTTAAGCAAATGTTTTTTGATAATAACTCCAAAACACACAACCTTTTAGCACAACGGCTCATGCAGCAAAAGAAAACACACAACATTTTACCACAACACCTCAGGCAACAAAAGTAGAGATGTTTGTTGTCAAGCTTAGAGAGCCTATCACTAGGAAAATAACCATTGATCCAGTAGAGGTATCATAAATATTTTGGAAATTTTAAGAAAATATTTATAAAGCAGAAAACTGTGGAAATCAAGGGAATCCTCAAAATATGAAAACATTCCTAGAATGGGACCAGGCCAGGCCCAGGAGTAGGATGCCCCCCTGTTGTAGTAGTCCATAAAAATTACAAAAGCTGATAGACCAAAGAAGAGCCATAAAGAAGACAGAGTGGACTATTGAGGATAAAAAAAAATATGTATTGTTACTATTATGCAAAAAGCCCAGCATTTTCAGACACAAGATATACAAAAAGATTAAGAGAGAAGTTAGAGGAAAGAAAAATACTTCCACAAGAAATACTGTCAGAAGTTTCAAATAAGAATTTACGTTCATTAATACAACAGATTTGTGAAAAACATTATATAAACCAATAAACTTTGATCTGTTTGGAAAAAGAGCATCTGAGGAAGTGGGAAAATATAAACAACAAAACCTAGATATTTTTGAGAAGTATAAAAAAGAAATATGGACATGAGAAAGAAAGAGAGATTTGATATGTTGCAATATTTATGCAAACTCGAAAGCCAAATTAATCAATTCAAAAAGGCAGCTCCAAAGATGTTCTAAGAGAAATACAGGCAAAGGTATCCAGATATGGAAAATTTCACAATAAAAAAATAATATCAAAAAGAGGGAATGTAGAAAAGAATATTAGTAAAGTAGATGTTAAAAAATAGAAATTGAAGTTATGGAATGCCTGTGAAGTGAAGGATTTGGTATAGAAAGTCTAATACAGGTTATGTCACAGCAAGATGAAACAAGTCCCCAAAGTAAGGAGAAACAGGTCAGTAGACATTTGAAGAAAAAATATGGACATGGGAAAGAAAAAGAGATTTAATATAGTGCAATATTTATGCAAAGGAGAAAGCAAAACTATTCAATACAAAAAGAGCAGCACCAACGATATCTGAAGAAAAATACAGGCAGAGGAATCAGGACATGGAAAACTTTACAATACAAAAATAAGAAGACAAAGAGGAAAAGTAGAAAAGAAGATTAGCAATGGAGAAGTTAAAGAAATGGAAACTGAGGTTATGGAGTCCCTGCGAAGTGAAGGATTCAGTGTAGAAAATCTAACTCAGAAAGCACCACAACAGGACAGAGCAAAAGGCATCCAAATGAAGGAGAAACCAGTAGAATGGGAAGCAATTCGTCAGTTGCCATATGAAGATATTTAGGAGCCTTCCACAGGAAATCAGTATAAATGTTCACTTGATGCTGGACAGCAAGGGAAGGAACAGGAAATTGTGGCAACTCTGACGCAGTCAATAATGAGGAGTGATAGGCTAGCAAGTTCCCATATGACAGAATAATGGATGACACAGAATGAAATTGAAGAGGATGCGTCTCAGGAAGATGCTATAGAACTTTCTATAGAATGTCTGCAGAAAATGGAGAACAAAAAATGTGCCATGCATTTAGAAGAAAATGAGCTAATAGAAAAGTTGTTAATTTAATAGAGATAGATAGACATATTAAGATTGATGAAAGAAATAGACTGCAGAAGTTCAATAAAACCCAAGATAGAAGTTTGATAAAACAAATGAACACAATACTTAGGACTGTCCACAGAGACCCATGTGATATAACATAAGTAAACAGGATATATATATATATATATATATATATATATATATATATATATATATATATATATATATATATATTACTGTGCAGCTAATTAATAACAGATTAAAAATTCAACCACAAGAACACAGTATAGTGAGGGAAAGGAAGGGGAGAAATCAAATACCATCATGGAAGTATCAAACAGAGAAAACTATAAAGCAATTAAGACAAGAAGTGTCACTGTTAGAAGAGTATGGAAGAGGGAACAGATCAACAAAAATACTCAGAAAGGTGATAAAACCAATGTTCAATATTATAATGGATCAGGATTTATCATGTACTATCGCAAATAATAAACTAAAAATATTAGCACAGGCAGAAAAACTTAGAAGTTACACAGATAAATATAAAGGAAAAGTACAAAATAAGCAATTTATTGATGACCCAAAAAGTTTTATAAAGAATTGGGAAACAAGGCAAAAGGAATTGAAAAACCAGGAAAAAAAAGAAGAAACAGACAGATTTTGGAAAAGTATTTATTAAGATCCTGTGGAATATAGCTAAGATGCTAACTGGATAGAAGCGCTAAAAGGAAAATAAGAAATTCAAAGGTACATGATATGAAATGAGATAAAGTAATAGCCAGAGATATTGAAACAAAGTAAAAAAAAAAGCCTCTAATTGGAAAGCCCCAGGCCCAGATGCAGTACTTAACTTCTGGTTAAAAGTATTAACATCTTTGCATGAAGATTTAGCCACGAGTAAGAACTATTTATATGCACACCCCGGACAGATACCAACCTGGCTAACAACAGGAAAAGCAATACTACTTAAGAGTGAACCTACAAGCTACTCTAAAAATTATAGATCAATAACTTTCCTTCCAACGATGTATAATTATACACTGAAATTTGCCAATAGAGTTTATAGTCATTTAGTAGAAAACTCAATTATGGCAATAGAACAACAGGGTAATAAAAGAAAGTTATATTGGACAAAGGACCATTTGTTGTTCAATAAAGTCATAGTGGAGGACTTTAGAAGAATTTAAGTATGGCATGGATCGACTACAAAAATAATTTGACAGTATCCCACATTCATGGATAAAAGAGTGCTTAAAAAAGTATAAAATGCACCTTACCCTGATAAATTATATGATGGCGACCACAAAACAGTGGCAAACCACTTTGCAGTTAAGCCATGATAAAGGACACATTATTATTCCATGGATAAAAATCCAAAGGGGGATATTTCCGGGTGACTCTCTGTCACCATTACTCTTTTGCCTTGCCCTTAATCTGATAAACTTCCTGCTTATTAGATTAGGTCATGGCTATAATTTGGCTCCCAGAAAGCAAGAAAGTGTAAAGACTTCTCATCTTATCTTTGTCACTGATTTAAAACTCTTATTGCTCATCAGATGAGGAACTGAAAGCACACCTGCAAGTAGTCAAAACTTTTTCAGATGATATAAAAATGTCATTCGGTCTTGATAAATGTGCAAAAGCAACCTTTAAAGCAGGAAAGTTGTAGCACTAAGAAAGTTTCAATTTTGGACAATAATGTGATATAAAAGAACTTGAGCAAGAGGAAGTGTATAAATATTTGGGAATTGATGAAAGATCAACAATAAAACATGAACAAATGTGAATAAAACTTAGTAAGCAATATTTTAGAAGATTTAAATTAATCCTGAAAACAGCGCTAACATCTAGGAACAAAAGTCAAGATATAAACCGATTTGCTCTTCCTGTCCTAACTTAACAGTTTTGGACTGACTGACTGGCCCCAAAAGGTGTTGGACCATACCTCTCAACCTCTCAGTGTAAGAAATCTGAACAAAGACTGACAAAATGGGGGGCCAAAGTCCCAAAAATAGGGACATATTTTAAACATTACTCTTATAAGTTTAGAAAGTTGCTAGAGTGACAGGATTTGTTTTAACATACATTTTCTGAAGGATCTGAAGTCTGAAACTCAAATGTGTGTCATTATTTAGTGACTTCAGTCCTCAGATCATCCCAGTAATTTGTCAGAAAACACAGATTTTGTAAGGAACAAATCAAACATATGAGCCAAAAAAACTGGACAGTTGAGAGTTATGTGTAGGAAAACAAGAAGAATGGTTCATGCTCTTCAAATGATTTATAAAAATCAGCGCATACCAGGATTATATATTCCCCATTCTGAAGGAGGTGTGGGCTTACTTGTCATCGATTACATGTATAAATCTGCAATTGTGGGACTGCATGCATATCTGCTGATCTCGCAAGACCCAAATATATTGAACGTTTTGAAACATGAGGAGAATAAATCTAAAATGACTTCCTTTCTTAGTCTAGCAGAAGCATATCAGCGTCAAGCAGGAATAGAAATCAAACCAGAAGTAGATAAAAATCAAGCAGCAACTGAATTTGCCAAAAGAAAACGAAAGAAAGAATATAAGGTGAAGGATGAAATAAGAAGGCAAGAAATGTGGAAAATGGAGAACTAAGATGGCTGCCATCCTGTAAGCAGTGTAACTCTATAGCTCTGCTACTCTAATTAACTTAACATCCTTATTCCTTGGGAGAGAAGTAAAACCAGCGAATAATAATCTCTTCTCAGCATTAAGTTACCTACCTGAGGCTAATCTCTACATCCAGTTTTGGGAACAGAAGTCCTTATCCGAAGGATTAACTTTGATCTTGTGTGCATTCCTCTCTGCTCCCGGCTGTCCATGTGGCCTTGGGCTCTGGGGCCTACACTAACCTGAAAATAAGAGAGTTAAAAAGAAGAAAGATAAGAAAAGGAATTTTTTTTTTCTCCTTTTAATATGTCACAAGAACTTAATTCCATGGAAACACAAAGTACTAAAGCTAAATTCTCGGCTATTTCATCACCAGAGAAAGATGCAACTTCTAAAAGGGCTAGAACAACCAAGCAACAGGAAAATACAAAACCACCTGCTAAAGTGAAAATTGATCCTTCCAGCATGGAGGACTTAAAACTGGCCCTGCAGCCTATCCAAACTGCAATTCAAAGCTTCTCTCAGCAGCTTAAAACTTTCAGTGAATCAATTGACAAAGTACTCACTAGAATTGACAAAACAGAAGCTACAGTTTTTGACAATGAGATCAAAATTGAACAACTACAGAAAGAACAAAAGTCTAGTGCCCTAAGTATTCTGGACATGCAGCAGAAATTAGTGGACCTAGAAGCTAGGTCCAGGTGCAACAACATTATCCTAAGAGGCATACCGGAACATATAGACAACCTCACATTGCTGGAAAGCATATCTGCAATCTTTTTCATTTTCCTGGATAAATCTCCTCTCTCTGACCAGATAATAATTGAAAGAGCCCATAGAGCCCTAAGACCACCTTATGACAAAACAAAGCCGAGATCCGTTTATGTGAAAATACTTAATTATCAACATGTAAGCAAACTGCTAATAGCGGCTCAAAACAAAAAGTTTATAGAATGGAATGGATCTAAAATATCTCTCTCATCTGATCTACCTTCTCAAATTAGGATGGAATGTCAAAAGCTTGCTCCTTTCTGTGCTTATTTAATTAAGAAACAAATAATATTCCAATGAGATATCCTAATACCTTGATTTTTCATCACCTAGGATCCAAGTTATCTGCTCAGAACACCAAGGAAGCCTCAACGATATTCTATTAAGTATTTAAAGAAAGTCCTGGTCCTGCTCTATAAAGCATTAACTTACCTAAAGTATTATGCATCGCATGATCGATAGTCTCAAAAGGTTCCCCTGGTCTTGTTTCTGGATCGTTTCTCTCCGATGTATTGAACGGTGATCATCTCAGCGTTTAAAGGGGCCGTTTTGTAGTCCTGCTCTCTCGTGCTTTCCCTTCGGAATGCAGTTGCAAGGCTAAATATCCTCCATAGTGGATGTTAGTCACAGGAACTTTCACCCCTGCTTCTACCATGATCCCTTTCGCTTTCTTAAAGTGATACTGCTGTTATGTTTTTACTGGATTGCTTTACAATAGCTCTGTCCGCGTTTTAGGGCTCCACTCACCCGAGAAGCCCTGCATCATCAGCAGACAACTAACGGCAGATAAGGAGCTTAATTATTCATTAATTGGATGTCTCTCCCTTCTGGACAGTCGATGTGGACACAATCCATGTAGGTTGCGCTCTTTCAGCGCTTTGTTTATTTGTTCCATAACTTCAGCCTTTGCTATATGATACTTATACAAGGTGTTACACTCTAATGTCGGTTATTATAAAACGGAGCTTCTCACCTGGTTGTATAATGTACAAATTTGCAAAGCATTCCATTTAAGAATCTGCAAACTACTTCATAGTTACTTGAATCTGTGCACATTTATAAATAAGCTGCCTCACTAATATGTGATTTACTGTCTTGTTGATCCTACGAGTAACTTACTGATTTGGGTATGTAAGAGGCAGTCTTGACTAAGCATATATCACCCTCTTGTTTACTGTGAATATAAGCACAATGTGTTTACTTCACCGTAATGAACTGTATAAGCCATTTTGCTCAATATGTTTGGTCGCTGTGTGGTTAGCGCACTATGAAATATTAGAGTGCAGGTTTTATTTTTGTTGTAAAACACATTTATTACAGCAATTGGTTTAGCTTATGGCCAGGTAAAGTCAATAATATCTGTCTGATCTCTGTTTTAGTCAGACAAAAGTGTGTGCACTCTTAGGCGCTCTGAAGTAGTTTCTATTTTCCAACCACAACAGACAGGAAAACTGACGATGCAATATGTTGCATTAAGCTCTACAGCTGGTTCTTCGTGTCCCGATTTATATCTGGTGACTGTTTTGTTTATTAATCACCTGAAGCTTTAACCAACCCCACTCAGATCCTTTCTATTGACCCTGCATTTAGAAATAAGCTCATTGCTTAGTTGAGTTATTTTGTTTATATTAACCAGTATTCGGTTCATGTCCTCATACTTATACCGCATTTCTCGCCAGGTGGTAGATGTTTAATGCAGCATATGGCACTCAGGGTACTTATCACACCTCAAGGTAGAAACTATTGATATTTCTTATGTGTTACTCTTAACTTCACTTTGTGGATGAGTAATAGTTTTTATTATTTTTAATTCAAACGTGATGGGACAATCTTCATGTTGCTACTGGGTTAGTATGAGTTTTTCTTCCTGCTTAGATCGGGTTTGAGGGTGCCATCTTACGAGAGCATAGGATGTATTTACTGATTGATAGGATCAAGATGCTTAGGTACCCTTCTCATTATAGCAATTATTAACGGAGTCACACAAAGGCTTTTTCAAAATCAGGACTGTCAGTAAGTCGGTAGAAATATGCTAATCTCTCTTTCCTTTTCTTTTTCCTTTGTTTTAATATAGTATTTTTGTTCTCAAGATAGAGGACTATAGTAGTTACTAATAGTATATACATGTCTTACAAGATTTAATTGTTACTGTGGGGATAGATGCCTCTCCCCTTCAGATTCTAGTGGCAGTTACATAACAACAGGATGTTTATAAAGAGTGCAACCCTAAGCTAAACACTAATTAAACCTGGTTTGCCAACCCACTTGGCTTATCTTAACTGTCACCCTTTTAGTTGGTCAGGCATATGCTCAGAACATTACTATAGCTGAGCTTTGAGTGTATTTTGGTACTGCTTGGGATTGTTATGCATTTTAGATTCTGGTGTTGTAGGAATACATTTCTGGGATTTAACTGTCTCTCCACTCGGGGGAGACCCAAGAAATGCCGTAAAAGGTGACTATTTTTCGTGTTATTCTTTAATATCCCAGCCCCTTCCGGGCTTAGAGGGTGGTGGTTAGGCACGGGATTAAAGCAGGAAGGGTTTTTTATACTTGCCTACTTATTTTTGTTCCATCATCTAAGAATGATAGATAATTGTTTATTCTCCATCTTTCACCATTCTCTTAACTACTTTAACTACTTAGGTTTGTATGTAAATGTTGGATATAGAATCGTGGAACATCAAAGGGCTACAAGATACCAATAAGAAAAAACTTTTTATGCATTTGACTCTTAAATCCACATCTAACATTGTTTTTGTCCAAGAAACCCATCTTTTTGACAATCAATGGGACCAAGACAGGGGAAGACCTTGGATTAAGAAGATAATAGCTTCTGGGGCCAAATCTAATAGCGCAGGGGTTGCTATTATAATTAAAAATAAATTTATATATAACATAGTAAAATGTGACTCGGATACTGATGGTAGATGGTGTTATTTCGTCACAACATGCCCCTTTATTGACAAACCTATTTTAATTATCAACATCTATTCCCCATGCTCAGGTCAGCAAAATTTCATTATGCAGATTCATAAATTACTTGCTTTATTTCCTAATCATTACTACATCATTGGGGGTGATTGGAACTCAGTACAGGACCCAAAAAATGATAGGACAAATACTAAGGCTAAATTTAATTTCTCTGCAACCTTATCCTTATCGGAACTGAAGGATGACTTTAACCTTTTTGATCCCTATATCTTTCTTAAAACCACCCATAAAAATAACAAATTCACCTTTTTCTCTAACTGCGCTAAAAGCTGGTCTAGATTGGACTTTTTTCTGATTTCCTCATCCTTCAGCAACCTGGATATTTCTTTCTCCAGTTACCCCAGAAGCCTTTCCGATCATTCAAGGATTTCTCTCTCTATTCAATGGCAGGACATAAGACCCTCAAAGAACATAGCTATTTGGTGGCGTGTAAACCCTAACCTTCTTAAGAAGGTAGAAATCCTCTCACAAGTTGAGCTCTATCTTGACGAATTTTTCCAATCCAGTAACTCCCTGCAGACTGCCTTAGACTGCTTTTGGGCTGTAACCAAGGCTATGATCAGAGGTTTTCTGATAAATAAAGCCTCATACTATAAGAAACTACTCAACAAGAAGGAATCAGATATTACCTCTAAACTCCATAAGATAGAAACCGAAATCCAACAAAAACACACTTCTGAGCTAGAAAAACAAATGATTCTGCTGCAAAAGGAACTTTTATCTATGCAAGCGGACGACCTTAACTTCCATGAAATTAAATCTTTAGCAAATTACTCGGATCTGGCTCAATTTACCTCTAAATTCCTGGCCAGAGTGATAAACATGAATAAGTCATCTCCATTCATTTCCAAAATTTCACATCAGGGGAAGGAATATCAGGGTACTACTGAGATTATTGGACTATTTGAAAACTTATACTCTCAGTTATATGGCCCTACTGAAAATTCTGCTAATAAGGAAGAGTTACAGGTTTTTTATAACAATTTAACCTTCCCTAAACTGACTGAGAATCAAACTAAACTTCTAGACCGAGAACTTTCTACGCAAGAAATAACTATGGCTATTAATAGCCTTAAACCTAATAAATCACCTGGTCCAGATGGGTTTACGGCAGAATTTTATAAATCTTTTACTTCAAAAATCTCTAAAGCATTGCTTCTTTTGTATAACAATATTATTACCTTTGGTTTTAGGGATATACACCTGAATGCCTCTAGAACCATCTTTATACCAAAACATAATGGTGACCCCAAAAACCCCTGGCATTATAGACCCATTTCTATTGTTAATATTGATATGAAAATTTTGGCCACAATTTTAGCTAATAGACTGAAGTTAGTTATTTCTTCCATTGTTTCACCAGAACAGTCTGGATTCATCATGGGCAGACAAACAATTGACCACACCCTGTCTTTGGAAGCCATGATCTCTCTTTCTTCCTTAAATAAAACTCCGCTTTATGCTCTAGCAATTGATGCTTCCAGGGCCTTTGATCGTATCAGCACTGATTTCTTATTCAGTAGTCTCCCTTTTTACAATTTACCAAACTCTTTTATCAACACAATTAAAGCCCTATATTCTAGTGCATACACCATTTTACAAATAAATAAACAGATATCTAATAGAATTAAAATTCTCAACGGTGCTAGGCAAGGTTGCCCCCTCTCCCCATTATTATTCAACCTCTACATTGAACCATTATTCCTCTTGATCAAACAGAAAACATTTTATCACACACCTAGTATTTTTAACACTAAACTTTATCTCTCTGCATACGCAGATGACTTAAACATTTACTTTATGCTCCCTGGATCAGATCCTATTAAAATACTATCCTCCATCAGTTCCTTCTCTAACCTGGCAAACTACAAACTTAATAGAGATAAATCACTAATTTTTCCGATAAACATTTATTCCCCATCCCCCAATATATTCGCTAACACAGGTATAAGCATTAAACAACAACTTCAATATCTTGGGATATCCTTCTCCCAAGGGAACTCCTCTCAATATCAGGATAATGTGACAAAATGTTGGTCAAATATCCAGGGTGACCTAAACAGATGGGCTAAACTCAAGCTTCCTTTTCTGGCCAGGACGGCCATCATTAAAATGAACATTCTTCCCAGATTTTTATATATATTTAATGCATCAATGACTATAATGCATAATAAGTTCTTTAGAAATATTATATCTCTTCTTTCTAAATTTATCTGGGCCCCCAAATCGGTCAGAATTAGTTATTTGAGACTTACCTTCCCCAAGGAACAGGGAGGATTGGGTTTACCTGACTTTAAAACATACTATGAAATAATCAATGGAAGTAGAATTCTAAATATTGCCTCCTACAATAAGATCCACTCTCCTTGGACACCTGCATGGGTCATCCTTTATAATAATTATGTTAAATCTTTAAGCATAAACCCATTGTCGTTACCTTTCTTGAACAAAGAAAACTTGGGCAATGTTAAATTACTAAAAAGCATTAAAGTTAGTATAAGGACACTTCAAAACCTTTTCATTTCCCTGAATATAATGCATTCCTTTAATACTCTGCAACCACTACACCTTAACCCTAACCTAAGAATGAATGGATACATGCTAAATCTGGAACAATACCCCCTTCTCAAGTACACTTCTATTTCTGATCTATTTCCCTTTAAACAGCAGTCTCTTTCGGAGCTAAGAACCAATTTGAATTTACCTAAAAAATATACAATCATTTTAAGACAGATCAGAGAATTAGTGCATAGTTACTTGGATAATCCCTTGGTTTCTGATAAGGATATCTCAACCTGTAAAACATTGTGGAACTTGTTTCTTAGTAAAAAAAAATGATTTCAAATACCTATAAAGCTATCATGGCACTTAAAACACATAAGGAACTCATTTTTCCAATTCTTGGCTAAAACTTAATCCTTCTATTACCCATAATCAGATTTCTAAGGCCATAAGAATTAGTTCCAGGTTCATACCCCTAAAAAAACTTAAATGTACTCAGCTCATGATACTGAACAATGCGTATCTTTCTCTCGACATACTTAATAAAATATATCCCAACTACTCCCCACAATGTCAATTTTGCCCTAATCAAATAGATGATATATTACATGTTTTCTGGAGTTGCAAATGTACTTACAAGTTATGGTGTGCCTTGAGAGTTCTATTGGAGAAAATTGGATACGAAAAGTCTACTCTTTCTTGGGAATTTACTATCCTACATATCCCACCTCCAGGGTTACCTGAGAGGAGCTACAGAGTATTGATCTCTATCTTTATGTTAATTAAATACTATATTTCCTTGAATTGGAAAAATAGGCAAATATTATCGTGGGAAGGGTTCAAGACCCTAGCTATTAAGCACCTCAAGGCACATAAATACTTATTTTACAACATGAATCACAAACCATTTCTCAAAGATTTTTGGAGAATACTTTTTGAACTTATTTTAGTCTGATTACATGCTTCCTTTAGGTATTACCAAATGTTATATTGTTTTCTCTCTCTTTACATAGTTGGGCAATGTATAAATGTACATAGTTTTTAGGGTTCTGTTTATTTTTGTTATATGTGTACATATCGTTAGTGTTTGATGTATGTTATCTATGTTGAATAAAACAATAAAGAGAATTTAAAAAAAAAAAAGGAAATGTGGAAAATGCATAAATATAGTTGCAAGTATAGAAAACTTGGCTCTATATTAGAACATCGAAGTTTCAAAACTTTGAATTTTCTAATATCGAATCCTATTCAGCAAATGCTTACAACATTGAACATGCAGAACAGCGAATTTTTTCCTAGGGAAAAAATCCGCTGTTCCAAAACGCATACACGCAACACAAGCACACCAAACAAACAGCAATCCACACACACATACACCTAAAATCTTACATCTAACCCTACACTAAACTGTACATACATCACTAACTATCCACTTACCTTAACCCAAACCCTAACCCTAAGGTCCGTCACTATCACACACTCACCTCACCCGTGCCCTAACCCTAATTCACCTACCCCACCCTAACCCTCACGTCCACACAATCATACACTTACCTGACCCGCGCCCTAACCCTAACTCATCTAACCCACGCCCAATCACACACTTACCTGAACCCAACCCGTAACTTTCTACCACAGCGCTGAAAATAGCGAAGCAACAGAAACGGACAACCAAATTCTTTCCCTAGGAAAAAATGCGTTTTTCTGTAGTTTCACTATTTTCATCGTTCGCTAAATAGGGGTCGATATTACAACATTCGAAGTTTTGAAACTTTGATGTTCTAATATAGACCCGAAAACTCTTGGAAGAACCCCATGTTGATCAGGATCAAATGCAGGAATGGTAAAAGAGAGGCAAATTCAAACCAAAAGATGAAAGATTAATATTAGCAGCCCAAGAAAGTGGGCTACATACATGATGGTTTACAAAGTCCATTGAAAATGTGGGAAAAACAGATTTTGTAAAACAGAATTGGAAACAGTCGCATGCCTCGTTGCTGGTTGTGATACACTAATGGCAGAAGGACTGCATACTGAAAGGTATAATAATGTGGCAAGCTGTTGCACTTGGGATTGTGCAAACATTATAATATTGAAGTAGCTGAAAAACCCTGGAAATCATGAGCCACAAAGCATTATAGAAAATGATGAAGTCTACATCACATGGGATCACCCATTACCAACAGTTCAAAAGATAGATGTGAGAAAACCAGATATAGTGGTCCATTAATAGAAGACAAAAGTAGCATTGATCATTGAAATCTCTACATCCAGTGACTACAGTGTCTTGCATACAGAGAGATACAAAGTCATAAAATATCAGGATTTTCAGGCAGAAATGAGAGCAATGTCAAAGAAAGATACCCAGACAGTTCCAATATTAATAGGAGCAACAGGTCTTATAAAAAAAAAATCTACAATCGTATTTAGATATGTTAGCAATAAATGCAACTCCGTAGGAATTGCAGAGGGAGTCATCACTGAGCACACTGCAGATGTTATGAAGAACACTTTTGGCTGGCATTAAAGATTGAAACAATACTAATTTCATTAACTTTAATCATACTTTAACGCAAGAATAGGGTCCATTCCCATCATGGTATTAGAAACCCGAAAGATTTGTAGAAATTAAAAGAGAGAATATTATTATATTCATCAAATAGCAGAAAGTACTGTAAGAACTAAGCCACCACAGGAATGGCAAAGGAGATTCTGCCAATATGAATTACTATAATTAGGGGCACAGAGAAAAGGCAAGAGGGGGCTTTATTTACTGGAAAAAAAATGACAAAGGAGCCAAGTTACTGGGAGCAAATAATTAGACAGGGAAAGATGATAGAGTGGGAAGAGGCCAAGAATTCATTTGGACTGCAGGCTAGAGATTGCCTTCACTATCAAGAATTGATGTCAGAGTTTAGGCAAAGACAAAGAAATAGGAGGATCCTAAGCAAAAAAAAACAGCAGTGGTAAGAGTTTTAGTAGAATATAGAACATAAGCTGCCATTAAAAAGGGATAATTAGTAGGGCATATAAAATATTGCTTGATAATGATAGGAATCAATCAGAGGAGGTTAGAAAAGATTGGGAAGAGAGAATGGATAAGTAATTCACAAAGAAACAATGAGATGATATGTGTATGGCTCCCAAACATGCAACAAAGTCAAGAAGATTTAGGCTGTTTGCTTGGAAGTGTTTGCATAGGTATTTTTATATCCCAAGCAGATTCCAAAGAATTTTTCCTCAGGTAGATTGTAAATGTTTTAGGTGTGATGGGGAATAAAGAGGTAATTAGAAACATATTTTTTGGGAATATAATGACTTTGCAGACTATAAAAATTTCCTGCATGCTACTCGGTCAGAAATATTAGGTAGGCAAATCAGTGTAACTAAGGAAATATTTTTTGAGCTGTGATACAGAATTGGAATTGCCTAGACATAGTAAGTCATTGTTAAGTTTAATTCAGCTGACTGCCAAAAAAGCAGTCACTAGAAAATGGAAATCAGAGTCTAAAACAAAAGTACTAGAAGTAGTGAATATAGTAACAGCGATAAATCAACTGGAAGTGGGATCTTTAGAAAAGGGTAGGAGCAAGTTACATAGACAAAATGGGAATTATGGGAACAATCCATGCAGAATAATACTTGGAAGAGGAATGGGGTTAAGGGAAGGCAAGACATGAATGAGCTATGTAATGTTTGACTGACAATAACTGGCTTGATTATAAGTAGAGTTGCCATCTTTTCAAATGCCCAAAGTGGGACATTTTTTGTAGAAACGTCAGATTTTGCAGGGCAAAACATACCCACGGCCAGTACAAAGGACAGAACTTCATTTTTTGCCAGAATAAAAGCTTATTCTTGTAGCATTTGAGTTGCTTATTCTGTTCCTTATAACATTTAGGTGTTTCAGATACAAAATAACTGTTTTATGCAAGTATTAAAGAAAATATAGGAAATATTTTTGTCCTAAAATCTCAGGACATTTGCCATTTTTTCAATTTTTTTGCAGGACACAACTGCCCAAAGAAGGACTGTCCCTCGCAAAGTGGGACAGGTGGTAACCCTAATTATAAGTGATGCATAATGTTTGTAACTGAAAACAAGTTAATGTCAATTGTTTTTACTTATATAAATGTTTGATATCTCAGCACCACTCTAATACTTTTACAGTCTTTACTTAAGACAAAACGTTATGCAAAATATCTAACACCAGCAAAGTCTCTTAATATTGTCCTGTCTCCATTATTCCCTACTCTTGGAATGATTCTTGAGAGAATTATGTATATCCAGCTCAAACAATACATCAGCAATTACAATCTCTACACATCCAAAAAATATGGTATCTGATCACATCACAGCATACTAACAGCAACAGAGAATTCATCCAGTGAATCACATCATTGTCTTAAATTATCTGCTTGGAATAGGATTTAGTTCTGATGCCATTATCTGGTTCCAACATTCTCTGCTAAACAATCTAGTGTTAAAGTTCTGCCCTCAGTCTCACTCTCAGTCCACTCAAGAAAGGTTCAACACAAGGCAGGTATGACCCTAGCCCTGAGTAGCATCCTGCCTTCTCCTGGAATGATACAATATAAGGACAAAATTATTGACTTCAACAATTGGCTGAGCTTCTGGTGTCATTCAAAGGGGACCCAGTATCTGTCTGCCTGGGACGACATGATCGACAGACCATGATGCTATGCCAGAGATGGTCTGCACCTGTCACCCCTGGGATTCAGGTTACTGGCTAAGGCTCTTGCCACCTCTATAGTGCCTTTTTTAGGCAAAGTTCAAAGGACAAAACCACCACTGTAACAGGCACAAGCATGCAAAATCTGAAGGTAATGCTACTCAATGCTAGAAGTCTAAACCTCAAAATGCACTCTCTCGAGGCACTCCTAAAAATGGAGAACATCGATATCTGTGCAGTAACTGAGACCTGGTTCAAGGCTCCAGAGAGCACCCCTGCAATACCAGGCTACAACTCTTACCACATGTTTCAGCCATCAAACCAGGATCAAAACACTAAAGGTGGAGGAGTGTCCATATTCACCAAGGATATTCACAACACCCAGTTAGTTGCCCAACACAATGCATCTGAAATTCTCCAGGTGCAACTAACACTAGGTAAGACTGCAATCCAAATTGCAGCTTGCTACAGATCCCCCACCATGCCCCAAGATTCACTACACCTTTCTAAACATACTGGAAAATATTAATATACAACCAAACACCCTAATACTGGGTGATTTCAACTACCCTGCCATTAACTGGGAAAACTATTCATGTACCAACACCTTTGCCCAAAGGTTCTTGGAATTCATAAATTCCAGTGCCCTGGATCAACTAATCCATAGTCCCACCAGGGGTTCCAATATCCTATTAATGGTCATTACCAATATGGGAAATTGATGCTCCACACCTATGGTCACCCCCTTGTTGGTCAGGTCAGACCATAAGCTAATCACCCTTAATATCCACATCCCACCCCCACCCCCCAGTAAAGAAACCTCCATAAAAAACTTCTCCAAAGCCAACTTCATGCTATCCAAGTCAGAAGTAACAAACTTCATGACACTCATGCAGATGGGAACTGAAAGTTCAACTGCTGAGTCCTACACTAAGGCACTGTATGAGCATATCCACTCATGCATGAATCGTGCCATCCCAAATAGAACCAAGATGCTCTCCTCCAAAAAAAGGATGCCAATCTGGTGGTCCCCTGCCTTAAAAAATCTTTACAACAAAAGGAAGAAACTGTTGCAGAAAAGAGGAAAATCCCAGGATGCAAAAAAACTCCCTTACCAGCCTCAGTAAAAAGCTGAGATCCCTCATAAAATCCTCCAAAGCTAATTACGAAAATAAAATTGCCAAAGATTCCAGAGACAACCACAAGGCATTCTATAACTATGTCAAGAATCTAACCAGCAATGCTCAGATCTGCTCTGAGCTACAACAGAATGGCATTAAATATACTGATCCCAAGGATATTGCCAATATCCTGGCAGATCGATTCAGTGCCAACTTCACCCTCTCTCACCCCCTAAATGGCCCATCTCAATACCGGAAGATTGCCAGATTCTGGTAATAATGGCCACACAGTTAAAAAATGCACTCTCCAAAGCTAAGAATACAGCATCAATGGGACCAGATGACATTCCAGGCTGTGTACTACATGAACTACAAAATGAACTGGCACCTCAACTAAGTGTCATGTTTAATCATACCCTCACCTCAGGCTTCGTGCCCACTGAGTGGCGCACAGCTACAGTTATCCCACTCCACAAGGGGGAATCCACCTTGGGTCCCAGGAACTACTACCCCATCAGTCTGACGAGCCTGATCTGCAAGGCCATGGAATGTATTATCATGGAACTTATAAACAAAGACATTGACAACCTTCAAACACTGGACCCCACCCAGTTTGAGTTTGTGAAGGGCCAATCTTGTCTCCTGAACCTGACTGACTTCTTTGAATCAGTCTCCAGAGCTGTGGATGAGGGTAAGGCAGTCCACACAGCCTATCTGGACCACACCAAGGCCTTTGACACTATCCCCCACTCTGGAATCATAGATAAACTTACTAAGCTGGGCATTAATTCCTATGTCACTCGATGGGTTGCCAACTGGCTTACTGACAGAACCCACACTGTAAAAGTAGCTGACTCCAAATCTAGCTCCATCTCTAGACAAGTGACAAGTGGAGTACCACAGGGTTCAGTCCTGGGACCTCTTTTGTTTGGCATCTACTTTTCTGAAGTACAGGCCAACACTAAGGGACTCTGGCTAACAAAGTTTGCAGATGACTGCAAACTGGGAGCAATTATTGAATCCCCAAATGATGTGAATACTCTACATAAGGGCCTTACAGAAACAGATGCTTGGTGCCAGAACTATGGGCTCAAGCTCAATGCCAAGAAATGTACAGTTATCCCCTTTGGGAAAAAACATGTACCCGTGAATTACCACATAGGTGGCAGTACACTAAACACCGAAAGTGTGATAAGAGACTTAGGGACACAGGTGGACAGTGGTCTCACCTTCAGTAACCACATCACCACAACAGTCAGGAAATCCTTCTGTGTGGCATACCTCATTACTAAGGGCTTTTCATCCAGAAAAAAGGAGGTCATTGTCCCACTCTACTCATCCCTCATTAGACCCATTATAGAATACAATGCCCCATTTGGTATGTACCTCTCAAGACATCTGCAACAACTGGAAAGACTGCAGAAATACCTCACTAAAAGAATCACAGGCCTAAAGCAGATGCCCTATGCTGACCGCCTTAAAAAACTCCAGCTATACTCTGTCACATATCATCTACTCTGAGGCGATCTCTGCTTAACATACAAGGCCATGTCAAACCTAGAGCTGTTGGACATGCTACACTTAAAGAAATCCCAATCCCTCAGAGCCACATGCTCCAGGGATCTAAACCTTGTCAGCACAATAAATAAAATGTACTGGAGGGATAGGTTCCTGACCCAGAGACTCCCCAGACTCTGGAATAGACTGCCCATACATGTCAGTGCCTATTTGGCCCTCTTCAAAAGGAACCTTGATGATTGGATAGGAGAAAGGAAATTCACCTGGGGGATCATGTCAGTCGCCCTGCTAGACAGAGGTCCAGGGAAGTAAATAGTGTGGGAAGAAATAGCCAGGGAATTGTTATGGCTAGACTTGTATAGGCCCTAGGGCCGATAGTCTAGTACCAACCTATGAACCTACGAACCTATGATACTCAACCCCATTTTAATCTCTAGCTACATCAAGTTTCCCTTTGATCTACCTCTTCTCCCCCTATTACCTGAAGATAACATGGTTTTATTCTGCTGAGATTAATCCTCTTAGTACTGCAAGAAGAGCTTCAGTCAGATTTTGTCTGTCTTATCAAATGGACCAATAACAAAAACCTTTTGCTTAAATGATTTAAAACAAATCCTGTACTGTTCAGGCATAAGCTTAGCAAAACATAGTTTCCATTATAAATCTTTGAACACAATGATGTTTCTATTGGAAACACCAACTCTTTTAAATAGTTGTTGCCAACCAGACCCATCACTCATCTTTAGTATCCATAAAGGGAATACAAAAAAAAATATTAATTCTGTGCACTACATCTTAGCCGCCATCTCTGCCTACTTAGTCAGCTCTTTAATCCAGTTTTATTACTGTGTCTATCTTTGTGTCATCAACAGAGGATGATCATGTTTTCTATTCTATTAGTTTTACCTAAAACAAACATATTGTAGAGTAATGGACATAGGTGAGACCCATTGTAGTATACAGTAATGGAAATGGACGAGACCCATTGTAATATCAAAGCAAATGGAAGCAAGTGCTGTATAGTAAAACCAAAACAGTAGAATTCAGCACAAAGAGCCCAGTGAAGTACAGCACACAGGTTTATTCAGAGTCAGCACATCACAAGGATGAAACATCCTTGTGGTGTGCTGACTCTGAATAAACCTGTGTGCTGTACTTCATCGGATCCATTGTAGTATACAGTAATGGACCTAGGTGAGATCCGTTGTATTATACAGTAATGGACCTAGATGAGACCCATTGTAGTTTACAGTAATGGAACTAGATGAGACCCTTTGTAATATACAGTACTGGACCTACATGAGACCCATTGTAGTATACAGTAATGGACCTAGGTGAGACCCATTGTAGTACTCCTCTGTTGACTTTCCTTATTCCTGTATCAACCACTTTGCAATAACTCTCTGTACCTTTTAGTCATGCAAGAATCCAAAACTACATTATTTGACCTACTCCCAAACCTCTAACATTTCTTTTTTTCTGGACGCTACCCGTGAGAAACCAGGTCAAAGTTTTTGGTGAAATCCAAGTAGCCCATGTCTTCCAGGATGGCCAGACAAGTTTTCCATTAATCCAGTAATAAACCTGGATTATGATTGACTGCCAGATTCGTTTTGCCATAATCCCATATTGGTTGTTGTCATGAAGATTGTTGTCTGTGGAAAGCAACTGATCTTTTTCTCTGTATTTTTCTGTGACTTTCCCTGGCACTGCATTATACAAATAGACCCAGAGTTATCTGAATGTTCCTGCCCCAGCCTACAGCCCATACAAGGAAGTCACACTTGTTTTTATCCTGCCTAGCGACCCATCGGATATGTCTGTCAGAGGATCTGGCAAAATACTAGCTAGATGAGTAAGGACCCTGCAGATAGTGTATCTGAACTCTATGGTTTATCTTATCTACAGACAACTGGCTCCCTCCTCATCTATACCATCTTAGTCTGATGTCTGTTCTTTGATCACCACCCTTTAACCTAACTCTCTTCTTGATTAGTTATTTTCATTTAGTTTCTTATATGAAGACAGAAGCAAAGTATTCATTCAGTGCTTTTTTCTCCTTGATCTGTGATCTTATCTCCGTTCATCTTAGCCACATTTGACCTTTCTGACTTTCGGTGTACTACAGACCTACAAAAGTCCTTGTTCCTCTTCCCTATTGCTTCTGCCATGTCCCTTTTAGCTACACCTTTTCTGCCCTCACCATCACCATCATCCCCTTACTCTCCTTTCTGACTCTTGTGGGCCATATCTTTTGACTTAGTCCTGAGCCTCACTGTAAGGATATTACATATTGTTATCTGTGCTAGCATGACTGGCTGAAGTTTTGTAAACAATTGTAAATAATTGTAAGGCAGGTTTTCCAAGGGATATGCTAACTGACTGAGGTGCCAACTTTATGTCAGACCTGCTGGCTTGTCTGTTGATGCCTTGTGAGGTGAAGCATCTAAAAACCACCTCCTACCATTCCCAGACTAATGGTCTTGTGGAGAGATTAAACTCTACATTAAAGACTATGCTATGGGCATTTACAGACCAGTTTAAAAGTGATTGGGACAAATATTTTCCCAATTTACTATTTGCATACAGAGAGGTACATCAGGAATCTACAGGCTTTTCACCCTTTGAGTTGCTGCATGGGCACAGGTTGAGTTAGTCCTTTAGATTTGATTCATGATGAGTGGGAGAGTGAGTGTGAATCTAACAAGCAGTCTGTTGTGGCATATGTTCTAAACTTCAGGACAAGGCTTAGGAAGCTAATGGGTTTAGCCCAGGAGAACCTGGCAGTAGCCCAACAGCAGAAGAAAGTTTGGTATGACAGAACGGCTCGAGCCTGAGAGTATACTGTAGAGCAACAGGTTATGGTGCTCATTCCTGTCAGACACAATAAGTTGCAGGCAGCTTAGAAGGGACGGTTCAAAGTGATAAGGAACATTAGTGATGTTAACTACATGGTAAACTTAGTAGGCAGGAGGCAGGGACTTAAGTTGTATCATGTTAACATAATGAAACCATATAATGATAGGGAGGCCCCGGTGCTGAGTATTTGTGGTGGATGGCATGAGGAGTCTGAGGGGGATCTGGTGATTGATCTTTTTACTGAGGCTTGCCCTGACACTTCTGTGGGAGAGGTAGCAATATCTCAGAGGCTATCCCCTATTGAGGTTAAAGAAATATGAACAGTGTTACAGGAGTTTGGGGACATGTTTACTGGGAAACCTGGGTGCACCCACCTAGTGCAGCACCATGTGGATACAGGACCTCAAAGGTTTATTCCTTATAGGGTGCCTGAGTGAGTCAGACAGTAGTCCTTGAGCTTTCCCAGTAGTATTCGTACGGAAGAAAGATGGTACTCTGCACAGACTACAGAAAGTTAAACAGTTATAGAGTCACATGCATACTCCATGCCTAGAGCATTTTAGGTGGGGCTGATCTGACTACAACTGATCTGACCAAGGGATACTGGCAGATGCCCTTGACTCCCATTGCTAGAGAGAGGTCACCTTTTGTAACACCTTTTGGATTATATGAATTTACAAGGATGCCCTTTTGGATGTAGAATGCCCCAGCAACATTCCAGAGGTTAGTAGATCATATCTTAGTAGGAGCAGGAGACTATGCTCTCACTTATTTGGATGGCATTGAAATTTACACTCATTCCTGGCAAGAGCACCTTCAACATGTCAGGGAGGTCTTAGATATATTAAGAAGGGCAGGGTTGACCATTACGCCTAGTGTCAGATGGATATGGCAGACATCTCGTACCTAGGACATAGAGTAGGGAGTGGTAAGATTAGGCCAAAACCTGCCAAAGTGGAGGTTATTCAGGCATGGCCTGTCCCTGTTACCAAAAAGCAGGTACGAGCATTCCTATGGACAGCAGGGAACTATAGAAAATTTGTGCCCAACTATAATACAATAGCTGCACCCCTTACTGACTTAACAAGGAAAATCAAGCCTGATAAGGTAGTGTGGACCACAGATTGTGAGCAGGTATTCCAAACACTTTAAGAAGCTTTGGGGGGATCCCCTGTGTTAGCCAGTCCAGATTGCAGCAAGGAATTTGTTGTGCAGGTGGATGCTTCAAATTATGGGGTGGGGGTTGTACTCAGCCAAGTTTATTCTGAGGAAGAAGAGAATCCTGTGGTAAAGCTCAGACACAGATTGCAACCTAGGGAGGAATGTTATGCAGCTGTGGTGAAAGAATTCCTAGCCATAGTATGGGAATTGCAAAAGCTTTAGCCTTATCTATATGGAAGAAAATTACTTGTGGTTAGAGATCATAACCCTTTAACATAACTAAATAGAGTCAAGCAAAATGTCAACTTAGTGAAGTGGGGCATAGGGTTACAAGCATATGACAAGATGGCGCAACACCATGGTGGGGTCAATAATGCTAATGCAGATGGACTGTCAAGGAGGAGTATGGGTTGATACATTTTCAGCTGGCCCCATTTTTCTCAAGTGACAATTTTCCAAGGTCACTTGAAAATATAACTCGAGTCTTCAAACAGGGGAGAAATGTGAGGATATTATATATTGTTATCTGTGCTAGCATGACTGGCTGAAGTCTTGTAAATAATTGTAAATAATTGTAAATTACCATGTGTTACATAGTCCAGCATGACTAGCTCTAATTTTGTAAATAAGTTTACGTCTTTTGATTATCACTCTGGTTTATGAGGGATGCTGGAGTGTCAAGCAGTGTTTTTCTGGCTAAGCAAATGCACATGTTCTTTTTAAAAGAGAATTCTGAATGCATATTATACCAGAGTCAGCTTACCTAAATGTGATGTCATTGTTTGCCAGGGCTGGGAGAATAGAATCTTCACTGCAGCTGTTTGTCTGATCTGTCTTTTCAGTCTGATATGAGAATTCTCATGGCAGCCTCCTGTTACTTTTGAAAAAATCTGCTATAAAAAGCAGGTTCTGAGTCAGTAATTCAGTTATTGTTCAGTAGTTGTTTTCCAGAGCTGTTCATCAGTAGTAGTCCATTTGTTTCCAGGAGAGTAGTTGTTCCAGTTGCTGAGGACAGGCAACCACTTAAGAGTGTGGACATGAGAAATTAAGAGTATAAACTTGCCTTGCTATAGTATTTAGATTAGATAGGGGGTAGTTAATCTTCAGATAGTCAGGAAACTATAGCTAGATAGTTAGAGGTTTTCTAAAATCAATGTGAGATCTATACTACAGTATTATGTTCATATTTCCTGTGTGTGAAACTCTGATGTTTATTGGACTCAGTGATTCAGTATTTACATTTTTAAATCCTTTTTTTATTAAATATTTTACTACCTCTCATTGTGGCTGGTTATTTAGTTAATATTTTTAATAACTTGTATAATGAATGACTACAGTAGAGGATGCGTTAGAAGAGATTGAGTTTTGAAGGAAGACTGGGAGGGAGGGAAGGAGGGAGCCCTGACAAAGTGTCCACTTCTGTCTTAGCTAGCTAGCCAGCTAGTGGGGGCAAGTTACATCTTAGCACTGAAAGGACCATAGTGATTGGAGAGTGGTTGTGAAAATATATCTCAGACAGAAGTGAGTTTGTTTTCATGCAGTAGACAGGACAAAATGGAATCAGAACACTGAAGTAAAACAAATTAATCAGAGCATGGGTAGGTGATATTAATATGCAGTGCCAGAAGTCTGTGTATGAAGAAGGGATTGATGAAGGAAGGGAAGTGTTTACACTGCTGGTAAGAATGAAACATGGCTCAGTGGCAAGATGGTGTGGAACATGGAGGTGTCTAGATATGGGCTGTTGTGAAGCAGATGAGAGTGAAAAAGGCAAAGTACCAAACTTTGATGTCAGAGAGGAGGAGGAATACCCCTTGAAGAAGGCATAGAAGCACCAGTGGAAGAACCAAGAGTAAGCACCCTGACAGACAAGATATAGGAAGAGAGTGCATGCTGATAGACAACTATAATTAATTAGGACCATAAAATATCAAGAGAGCCACCTTGACTTTATTCTCTTATTTAAATAGTCTGTCGCCTCACAGTAAGACATTGTCCTGTTCGATTCTCAGTTAGAGCGTCTTCTGTATGGAGACATGCGTGAATGGGCATACCTTCATTGAAGGTTGTGTGTCAGGGCCAGCAACTCGGCACGTAAAAATCTACTGCCAAACATTAGCGTACCGGAGTTCCGCTGTGGCAATCCCTAACCGGGAAAAGCCGAAAGACACAAACAAACAATTACTTCATTTTTTTTCCATTTTGTTACTATTATTATTCTGATTTCTAATGATTCATGCAATCTATTATATTTAATGGAGAAATCTGTAATTTTAGTTCATCTTTTATACATTAGGGACCTTGTAATTAATCTTTAATTGCAATTTATATTTGGAAGTATATTAAAATGTTATTGGCCATTTATTAGTCTGTTTAGATTCTGCATTTGATTTATGTTATTTATAAAGGCTACTGAAACTGTAAAGTGCTTTAGTAAATAATGATGAGCTGAACTGAAATGCAGATAATAAATTGATGAAAATAATTATCTACATGAAGAAAAGAGTCCTGAATCCACCATCAGCAGACAGAGAAACCATACTCCAGAACAGAATGGCCTTTGTGTGATGTCTTGGACTATGATTGGGTCAGCCACCTGGTGAAGGAATATACCAGAAAGGACATAATTTTTCATGTGGTCATAAAGAGGTGGAGGAAGCCACACACTTTTAAGCCAAAGTCTAATTAGCCATTAATAATTATAGAGATGTTTGGTACTGGGAAAAGAACAATAACATAAATAAAAGATTATGGCATGTAAACGTAGAGGAGTGGGTTATGCTAAGCTGTGGTAAGAGATAAACATGAGTTACAGGCCTGAGAGAAAGTTTAGAGAGGAAACAATCTACTGGACTGGGCCAGAGGTGGAATACTCAAGGATTTGGACATGGCCTTATGGAAAGAAAAACATAAAAAAGAAAAGGTCAACATGACTACTTTAGAATGTAAGTGTGATAAGCCCTCTTTACTCTGGGCCAGTAACTAAGGAGTCTCAATTCTCAACATTGTCTCTGGTAAGGCAGTGTCACTAAAAGCAAGGATTGAAATACACAATTTCACTTAAGCGCACACCAGGAATAGATTCCAAACATGGAAGTGGACTATTTGCTTCACTACAGGTCCACAAATGAGTATTTACACTAACCACTGCAGAGCTCTGTCTCCCAGTTCTAGGTATCCGACACACTCACTCTTAAATGTCTGATATTCACAAATATACACACTCTTGGGAAAGACTAACACAGATTTACCTGTTGCGTTTCTTTGCCCAACTTACAAGGTAACAGTTGCCCCCAGGCAATTACCACAATACTCTTTGAAAGGAGTGTTCAATTATATTGGGTTAAATAGATATGGAAACAAATGGTATCATTTATTTTAAGCAGTAGGGCTTTTCAGATTGGCTCTGGTGTCATCACAATAAGCATAAACACTCTCAAGTTATTAAAAATATTAACTAAATAACCAGCCACAATGAGAGGTAGTAAAATAGTTAATAATAAATAAAGGGATTTAAAACATGTAAATACCAAATAACCGATTCCAATAAACATCAGAGTTTCACACATAGGAAATATGAAAATAATACTGTAGGATAGAACTCATATTGATTTTAGAAAACCTCTGTCTAGCTGTAGTTCCCTAACTATCTGAAGATTAACTGTCCCTATCTAATCTAAATCCTTTAGCAAGGCAAGATTATACTCTTACTTTTGCAAGGTAAGATGAGAAATTATGTCCACACTCCGGGCTGTTGCCTGTCCTCAGTGACTGAAACAACTTTTCTCCTGGAATCAACTGGACTACTACTGCTGAACACCTCTGGAAAACAGCTAATGAACAATAACTGAACAACTGACTCAGAACCTGCTTTTTATAGCAATTTGTTTTTCAAAAGTAACAGGAATCTGCCATGAGAATTCTACTCTCATATCAGACTTTGAAATGGAAACAAACAGCGGCAGTGAAGATTCTATTCTCCCAGCACTGGCACACAATTACATCATATCTAGGTCAGCTGACTCTGGCATAACATGCATTCAGAATTCTCTTTACAGAGAACATGTACATTTGGTCAGCCAGAAGAACACTGTTTGACATTCAAACATCTTGCATAAATCAGAGTGATAATCAAAAGACATAAACTTATTTACAAAATTATAGCTAGTCATGCTGGCATATGTAACACAGGATAATTTACAATTATTTACAAAACTTTAGCCAGACATGCTAGCACAGATAACAATATCTGATATCCTCACAGTACCATTGGCCAAAAAAAGCTAAATGTTAGTGCTGTCTGTAAAATCAAAATGTACAGCTATAGTTTTCTGTAAGGAAGATGGGCACAAAGAAGTAATATTTATTTATTTTACATTTTTTAACAGGGAAAGCCCAACTAGATACATATCCATTTTCAGTGGAGGCCCGGGGAGAAAAGCTCCAGAAATGCAAGAATAATTTAACAAATACAGTTAAAAATATAATACCAACAGTTCAGATAACAATTAATACAAATAAAGATTGCAGGAGATAATAAGCTGAGAGAAAATTAGGGAGTAAGTTTGGGTAGTAAGGCGTAGGGAGCAATATAATAACTGAGTAGAAATGCCAGAAGAAATGAGGAAGAGAAAAATATAAAGCAATGAGCATAATAGAGAGGTAGCCTGAGGAGGGAGATTAACCTGGGCTAGAGCATAAAGACTGGTAGATATACTGATATTCATCAGTTTACTCATAAATATTAGTGCACATAAGAGTTTAAGCCTTTTCATCAGATTGGAAACAGAGTGGTGATAACATTTTATTAGAGTGTTTTTCATTCCATCATTCCAGACCAGTGATCACCCAGAATGGAGCATTAGGGATTCATTTACATGGATGATGGTTGCAGTATAAATATCAACTATTTTGATAAAAAAGCAAAGCAAAATACATTTCCTCTATGAAGATACTGCAGTGTAGGGAAAGTGTTAAGGTTTTTTATATACTAGAGAGCTGCATTGTTTATTGAAGTTCCTTCAAACTTGCCTCCACATAAAGTTAATGCATACTGTGACTACTTCCTGCTATAGTTTGTTGGAAATACTTACATTTAAAATGCCCATGTTGCCCCTACTGTTTTGTGCTTTGGTACCAATGGAGGGGTACGGTTTCTCCTGCAGAGTCACCAGGATCATTTTAGAACTGCTGCTATGCTTCCTTGTTGTACTGGAGAAGCCAGTAATGTCCTACATTACCTGTTCCATGTTTGTAGTTGCTTGCTTGTAATTCCATCTTTGTAGCCAATGTAGTTTAAACTGCTGTACCAGATTACAACATTCATGTAAAATAATGAGCATACACAGGGCTGGATCCAGCACAAAGCAACCTAGACAGCTACTTAGGGTCTGGTCCTGACTAGGAGGCCTGGCCATACATCATTTATTAAAAAAAAAAAGAATAAGAAAAAGAAAAGAAAAAGAAAAGCAAATAAAAAATCAGTGCCCAGCTCTTGATAGATGATTTCCTGAAATGAAAGCCATCTCCAGTATCATTCATCCAATTAAAACTTGTTTATGAACATTTTTGCAGAAGGTGTTGAATATACTAAACAAAAAAGCAGCCACGTGTCCCAAGTAGGTGTGTTGCTTTCTGCATAATTTAATTTACTGTGAGTTGAATTTCATGAACAGAAACTCAGCAATGGTGTGTGTTTGTGTGTGTGTGTGTGTGTGTGTGTGTGTGTGTGTGTGTGTGTGTGTGTGTGTGTGTGTGTGTGTGTGTGTGCGTGCGTACGCAAGGCTCCACTTAGTTATTTGACTTCTTCAGAGTCAGATCATATATCTTAGGTGCAGGAAGCAATAGCCTTAATCCAACTATCAGACTCGATTTATTTTCTTTTGTTCATTTTCTTAGGGAAAGAACTAAAGAGGAGGTCAACAAGTAGAGTTTTAGTTTTTCTGGTTCTTAAAATAAATGTTGAAGCGAAACCTGTTTTCTGTTGACGTTTAAAGAGATTTACATTAGTCTGATAGAGAAGACATAGGGAGGTCAAAAAATTAAATGTGCGTATTCTGCAATCATGAAAGCCCCTCAAAATAAAACAGTATGCTATATGCAGCATTGCTTCTGATTTCTGGATAACTTGTGAGTTGTTTTGCTTTATGTATTGCACTAAAGAAATAATGAATTCATTAACAGGATGTGATTAAATAACATAGTATAAAATGTTGCAATACAGTGGGCTTAATATGTTGCATTTTAGTAATATATTTTTGAAGTACATTCTTTATAGTCACCAGAAAATGCAAAGTTGTGAACATTTGTCAGGTCATATAGTCTATCAGCAGGATTCACGATGGCTTGTATGGAGTCTAAGAGTAGTGTAAGACTCCATGCAGCCATCGCGATCCAGGAACAGCCTGAATGTGCGTGTAAGAGTGCACCTAAAACGGCTCTTACACGGACAGGGCGTGGATATACTAATTACCTCACTTGCAGCCGAAAGGCATACAAATTAGGTAATTTTGCAATCCAGGAAGCAGAAACCTGCCCGTGTAAGAGCTGTGTTATCTGCAGAAATGTACTCAGTTAATAACTGAGTACCATTCTGCAAATAACACAATGGAGCCTTGTCAGCTCCAAATAAAGGTTGTAAATGTCCCAGGCAGCATGCCAATGGCCAAATATGTGGCCACTGGCAACGTACCCTGATGCAAACATAAAATAAAAATAAACGTAGCGCAGCACCGCGCAAACTGGCTGCGCTATAAAAAAACAGAAAAATAAAAAAATTAAACTCACAAATGTGGGTTTATGCAAAGCATGAATTTACAATGGAAGGGAATAGCAGGCTAAAACAACATGGCCACCGAGTGGTGGTTGCTAAGGGGGGAAGCGGAGTGTAAGACATGTAACTAAGCATTAGTAGGCAATCGTATGTAAATGAGTGGTAGGATAGTGAATTGTACTGTTACATTGGAAATGAGCACATTCCGTGCAGTGTAGGAGTAGGATAAGGGGGAGTAACAGAGTAGGAGATAGGTGACATCACAGGGGGGAATGTATGAAAGGAATGCAGCTCATTGGAGCACAGTGGCATGTGAAAGCTGTCAGTCAGACATCATGGAAAGAGGAGCGTCAACAAGTAGGCATGGGAAAGCCAAGAAATGGAAGGTGTACACTATGGATAACACCAAAGTTTCTTGCAGGGAGTGCATGCGCGCGTGTGCGTGCTGGTGGGCATGAGTAAGCTAGAGTGCGTACGTGTAAGCATGAGTGCTCGCGTTTAAGGCAGAATATGCATGTAGGAGCCTGTTTAAACAACTGACAGCTTGTTTGCACTGGTGTGCATGCATTTTAACCCGAATAAGCAGATTCTAGTCCGTCTAAGCATGTGTGCATGTGTGTTAGCCACTGTGAGCATGTTTTCGCTGGTATGCGCATCGCTACTCCCTGAGGAAACAGAAGGGAAAAAGGAAGCATGGGAAATAGTAGGAAGCTAGCAGGGATTACTAGCAGGTGAAAACAATCAGAAGAAGGCAATTACACAGGCAGAATAGTAGCCCAGCCCAGCACTTAAAACTCTGCAAACAACAGTGCAGAATGTTTCTCTCAAGAGACACTGCAACATAGGAGTAAGCTATTAGAAGTGAAAACTGAAAAAGCTTCACTCAGACCAAAAATGCTAGGGGCTGCCATAGCTGTTATAAGGAGACATATGCAACTTGCTGAGTGTGGTGACTATGCAAATACTGCCAGACAACCCACAGTGAGGAGACAGAGAAGAGTGTACAGGCCCAGGGTCACCTACCAGGGGTTACATGAGCTGGAGATAGTGGAGCGCTATAGAGTGGACAGAGACCTCCTGCAGAAAATTGTTGAGCTGTGCAGGCCATGCCTCACACACAGAACCAACAGAGGGGAACCCATCCCAGTGGAAACCAAGGTATGTGTTGGCCTAAGAATACTAGCAACAGGTACCCTCCAGAGAACAACTGGTGATATGATGGGGATATCACAGGCATCAGCATCCAGGGTACTGCACCAGCTCCTGGATGCCATGTCAGCACATGTTGGTGATCATGTATATTTCCCCAATTCCCGTGAGGTATTGGCCAGCAATATGCATCTCTTCCAGCAAATAGCGGAATACCCTGAGGTAGTGGGTGCAATAGACTGCACGCATATACGCATCAAAGCACCAGTCGGTGAGCGGGGTAGGGCTTACATTAACTGCAAGGGCTTCCCCTCCATCAACTGCCAGGTCGTGCGTGATGCCCAGGGCATAATAATGAATGTGTGTGCTGGCTGCCCTAGAAGCTACCGTGATTCCCATATCTGGCATTTGACGCAGCTGTACCAGACATTTGCCAATGGGGACATCCCACATGGTCACCTAGTGGGGGATGCTGGCTATGCACTGGAGCCGTGGCTGATGACACCCATCAGAAATGCACACACACCTGAACAAGAACGCCATAATGAGGCACACGCACAAACACTAAATGTAATCGAGCGTGTGTTTGGGCTGCTCAAGTCACAGTTCCGGTGCCTGGACACATCTGGTGGAGCCTTGCAGTACACACCAACTACATGTACCCAAATTGTCATGGTATGTGCTATGCTACATAATATGATTCTGCGAAAACAGCTGCAGCAGGACCAGCATAGGGCTGGGCCAAACAGCCCCCCACCATTGCCAAGCCAATCACAGGCAGAGCGTGACTCAGAGGAGGAACAACCTGAGCCTGCCCCAGTAGGCAGAAAGAGGCATGCCCAGTATGCCTTGGCCTTGGCAAAGCGACAACGCATAGCACATACACTGGCTCAGTAGGAACCCTGGAAATGATACCTCTCTCTGACTCACACATGTAGTAAAAGGGATGCCTAAGTTGACACAACCTGCTATCAAACATGTTCAGGGAGTGTAGTATGTGCATCCAACATAGACAGCCCTGCAGCACCACTTGAGGCATGATTGCCATGTGTTAAGCAATGTAACACCATGTAGTATATGCAAACTTGATGACCCTGACTAACACCCTACCCTCACCAAGCATGATGCCACAATATGAAGACGAGATGATCAATTACAATAATTGGCTTAAGTATTGCTGTTAGTCAAAGGGTATCCAATGGGTGCCAGCCTGGGATGACATGCTGAGCAAGACACGATGCTCCACCTGCTAGGGATGGTGTGCACCTATCAGTCCTGGCTTTTAGGATACTGGCAAAGGCTGTTGTCACCCCCACTGTGCCTTGAATAGGTAAGGCTCAAAACACAAACCCACCTCCATAGGTATCACAAGGGATAAGAACCTAGATGTAATGCTACCCAATGCCAGAAGTCTAAACTGCAAGATGCATGCAGTCTAAACTCCCCTCAGCATGGAGAATGTTGATATCTGTCCTGTAACAGAAAACTGGGTTAAGGCTCACAAGAGCACCCTAACACTACCAGGTTACACCTCATACCATGCTTTATAGCCCCAAAACATGGAACAAACTACAAAAGGAGGGTGACTAGCAATAATTGTCAAGGATAACCACACCCCCATGTTGGTACCACAACAAGAAGCAGCATGGACTATCCATGGTCAAGTAACAGTGGCTAAGACTGCCTCCCAGTTTGTAGCCTGCTACAGACTACCCTCCTAATGCCAGGAACTGCACTTGGCCTATGTTAGAACACATGGAAATATCAAGCTCTCCAAACAACATTATATTGGGTGACTGAAATACTCAAACATAGACTGGGAGCATTATTCCATCTCCAACACCCTAGGCCAAAGGTTCATAGAATCCATAAACCAAAATGCTCAGGAACAACGTACCACTCCCACAAGAGGGGTAAGCATACTGGATGTGATAATCAGCAACATGGGTACTCTATGGCCAGATGAGAAGTGTATCCCTCACTGGTAAGATCAGACCATAGAGTAATCACACTGGATATTCACATCCTGACCACAGTCCCTGGCCAGAAAACCACAGTGAAAAACATGTGTAAAGGCAATGTTGCACTCCTCCAAACTGATGTGGAATCCATTAAAGGCCCTGTGCCTGTGGAAAATATGGGCCACACCTCAGAACCCTTTATAAATGCATTCTATGAACACTGTCAGGAATGCATGGATTATGCAATCCCAAATAAAACCAAGGCCCAATACCATACACGCAGGCATCTGGCATGGTGGACCCCAGCAATTACCAAACCATGCAAGAGAATGAGGAAGATACTACATGATAGAGCAAACTCAAAAAGGGAAGTAATCTCTGATCAGTATTATGGCAATAAAATATGGCCACTCATAAAATCCACTAAGGCCAGCTACAACAAGTTGAATCTGTGAATCTTGGGCAATGTTACACCTGCCCCATGTACACAGACAACCCCCTCCTCCCCCCAAGAAATACAAATATATGTGAGAGATGCAACCATTTATTCAAACTGGAGGCTGAGCTCTCTCAACTCAGTACTGTCTAAACTAGTCAGGAGGAGAAGGTAACCACACACACCACAAACCCAGTCTCACATAGACCTATCACAACTGCAAACCAAAGACATAAACACACAAAAACATTCCCGGAATCTCTAATTAAAAAACACCAAATCAACAGAGGCCTCCAAAGCAGACACCCAAGCAACCACTACCCCCATACATAGCACATGCAACACATAGTACACAAAGTCGGTGTGCCAAACAGTCACAGCCCGTAAGGACAAACAACATGCCTGATACACTTGTAATAGGTGACTCCATAGTCAGACACACTGATGTCCCGCTCACCAGACTGAACAAGGAAAAGGGTACAGTAAGCTGCCTGTAGGCTGCTACAATCCGCCACATAACACAAGCACGCAGGTCACTCCAAAGCAAGTACAAATATGACTCAGTCATTGTCCATGCTGGTGTGAATGACCTGAGATGTACCTCCCTGGACTACATGAAAAGAGACATAGAGGAGCTCTTGGATTATGTAGGCCAGGCCGGTATGACTCTGACCCTGAGCAGCATCCTACCCTCACCAAGAATGATGCCACAGTACAAACACAGAATGATCAGCTTTAACAATTGGCTCAATTACTGATGTCATTCCAAGGGGATCCAATGTCTGTCTGCTTGGGATGTCATGCTTGACAAGCCACGCTGCTTTGCCAGGGATGGCTTGCACCTGTCACCCCTGGGCGTCTGGATATTGGCTAAGGCTCTTGCCACCTCCATAATGCCTTTTGTAGGCAAGGCTGAAAAGACAAACCCACCTCCCTAGAAAACATAAGTGGAAAAAACATAAGGGTAATGCTGCTCAATGCCAGAAGTCTAAACCTCAAGATGCATGCTCTCGAGGCCCTCCCCAGTATGGAGAACATCGATGTCTGTGCAGTGATGGAAACCTGCATCAAGGCTCCTGAGAGCACCCCAGCACTACCAGGTTATACCTCATATCATGCTTTTCGGCCCCAAAACCTGGACCAAACCACAAAAGGAGGGGGAGTATCCATATTGAGCAAAGATACCCACACGTCCAGGTTACTGACAATGCACAAAGCATCAGAGACCATCCATGTGCAACTAACCATAGGCAAAACTGCTGTACAGTTTGTAGCATGCTACAGACCACCCTCTCAAACCCAGGAACCCCACTCAACCTTCCTGAAGACACTGGAGAGTATGAATGTCTCTGCAAATACCAAACAAGGTACTCACAAATTACCACATAGGTGGTAATCCATTACGTATGGAAGAAGTAATCAGGGACCTAGGGACACAAGTGGACAGTAACCTCTCATGTGACACTCACATTACCAACGTGGCTAGGAAGACCTTCTATATTGACCACCTTATCATGAAAGGATTCACATCTACATCAAGAGGTCATTGTGCCCCTATACTCTTCTCTTATCAGGCCCATAATTGAGTACAATGCCCCATTTGGGATGTACCTTACCCGACACCTGCAGCAGTTAGAAAGACCTCAAAAGTACCTCACCAAGAGGATAAAGGGTCTCAAACATTTATCATATGCTGCCTGGCTGACGACACCCCAGCTGTAAGCAGTCACATACTGCATACTCAGAGGTGATGTATGCCCGATGTACAAGGCCATGTCCAATACAGAATTGATGGACATGCTCCACCTCAGAAAATCCAAATCCATCAGAGCTGTGAGAGCGAGAGATGTCAACCTCAACACATAAATAAATAGGATGTGCTGGAGGGACAGATTCATAACCCAGAGGCTCCATACACTCTGGAACAGAATCCCACTCCATGTTAAGCAGACCCCCTCACTGACTCTCTTCAACAGGAATCTTGCCAAGTGGATGGGAGATCGTAGATTTACACTGGGGGTCTTCACTGTGTCACGTCTAGACAGAGGCACAGTAAAGTAAACCCTAAATGGGCATAATATTCACATAGCAAGGGGTGGCGAAAGTCACAAACACTCTGGCTAGGCTTATAAATGCCCTAGGGCAGATAGCCTAGTATGAACCTATGAACCTATGAAGATACAAATTGTACAGGACACTAAGGATAATCACAAGGCTTTCTTAACTGATGGTAGGAACCTTGTTGGGAATTCACAGATATGCTCTGAATTACCAAATATTACAAACAATACGCCAAAACCACACACATTGCCAACATCCAACCTGACAGGTTCAGTGCAACCCCAAATGCCAAATATCTATCCCAGCAGAGTGCTGGCCCCCTGACATTGCAGATGCTGAGGTAACAGCCAGCATCTTCAAAGCAAAACACCCAGCATCAATGGTACAAGATGGTGCCCTGTGCTGTGTCCAACATGAACTCCAGGAAGAATGGAATGCCAAATAACATTACTGCTCAATGTCAGCCTTACCACAGGATATGTACCCAAAAAACAGTGTACAGCAACAGTGGTCCCTCTCCACAAAGGTGGTGCCTGAATGGATACTGCAAACTATCACCCCAGAATCCTGACAAGCTTGGTCTGCAAAGCTATGGAAAGGATCATCATGGACCTCAGAAATAAATATATTGGGGACGTACAGACACTGGACCCTACCCAGCGTGGCTTTCTTAAGGGCAGATCCTGCCCCTTAAACATGTTTGACTCATTTGAAACAGTCATCAAGGCCATTGATGAGGGGAATGTGGTCCACACAGCCTATATGGACCTTGCAAAAGCCTTCCATACAATACTCCACGTGTTCATTACAGATAAGTTCACCAGCTTAAATATAAACCCCTATGTCAGTAGATGGGTTGCAAACCAGGCCAAGGACAGAACTGACATGGTCAGAAATGCTGCAGCCATGTCAGACTACAAACCAGCTACAACTGGCATCCCACAAGGCTCGGTCCTGGGACCTCCCTTGTTTGGTATATATTTCCCATAGGTACAGGCCAACATGGAAGGACTGTGTCTGAACAAGTTTGCAGAGGACTACAAACTGGGCACCATATCTGACCCTCCAGCTGACACAAGCATCCTACAAAAGGGCCACATAGAAACAGACAATTGGTACCAGAGCCATGTCATCAAGCGAATTGCAGAAAAGTGTATAGTCATCCCCTGTGGATAAACAGTAAGTGCCCACCAATTACCACATAGGTGTTAACCCATTAAGTACTTTAGAAGTAATAAGAGACCTGGGGACACAATTTGATAGATATCTTGCATTTGACAACCATGTGGCTGTAGTGGTTACAGAAACATACCATATACCCACCTAATCATGAAGGTAGTCAGATCTAGATCAGGGGAGGTCATCGTGCCTCTTCAGTCATCCTTCATCAGCCTCACAATTAAATACAATGGCCCCTGTGGGATATACATCAGCAGACACCTCCAGCAACTGGAAAGACCACAAAAGTACCTCACCAGGAGGATCAAAGAGCTCAAACAGATGCCATGTGTTGCCTGATTAAACAAACTGCAGCTCCACACAGTGCCATACTGCCTGCCCAGAGGCAATCTGTGCCTGATGCATAAAGCCATGTCCAAGCTGGAATTAATGAACATGCTGCACCTTGTACAATCTGAATGCCAGTGAGCTATGCACATGAGAGACCTGAACCCCAGCACTGACATACATAGGACATGCTGTAGTGATTGATCCATAACCCAGAAGCTCCCTCCACTCTTGAGTAAACTCCCAGTACAGGTTAGCCAGAGAGTCCCTCATTGACTCTCCTCAACAGGAATCTTGATGAGTGGATGGGAGATGGTAGGTTTACCCTGGGTATCACTGTTATGTAACGGGTAGACAGAGGCACAGTATACTAACCTTGAAATATGTCATGTCAAAATCCAGTTACAATGTGTGTTGAAGGACAAACACACTCTCTGACTAGCAGTAGAAATGGCCTAGGGCACATCGCTAGTGTTTGTCAATGTCCATCCAAGTTGTGGAATACACTACCAATGTTGGACAAGCCTGGTTTAAGTAGTCCATATCCGAACAAAATGCAACATGGTCATATGTGCACAACTGGCCCTTAACCAGTCTGGTGTGCTCACTATGAATATTTAAAGCAGTGATAGGACTGAAACCCAGGATACTGTCCACCACAGTGAAAGTACTGAACCAATACACTATACGATATTATAGTGTTTGGTCAGTATGAAATGATGTTGACAACTGTATGCAAACTATCCCATGGAAACCCTGCAGGCACAGTAAAATCCCTGTTGAGTTCAGACACAAAGCAGTTGGGCAGTAAGTATACAACATGACTCCCAACACACAACTATAAATGTGAAATATTGTTGAAGTTCACACACAACCACAAATGTGGTGGACTGCAGATTTCAACATATGGAAAGCTCACACTGGGCATGCTCGCACACTTTGATAAATGAGACATATGTCAGGCAACAAGCCATGGAAAGCCTGAACTGGGCATGCTCACACACTTAGGCCATGTCTCAGTTTAGCAGTTGGCCACACATATCTGGTATTTGTATGTGTTAATCCAGGAACCAACCACAATACAGCAATCTGCCCAGTGCACACAGTTAAATGACTACAGAGACATAAGTTAAATAGTGGATCCCTCTCGTATTCAAACATCTTCCACAGATACACAAGTTGTTCATAGAAACAGGGAAAGGTATGGCAATAAAGACCTGCAAACAGTTTATCAGCAACAAATATTGTGCATCTGAAAATTAAACATATGGGTGTAGAGGTCAATACTAGGCTGTTTGCCCTAGGGAATACAAGCTTAGCCAGAGTGTGCTTGGCGTCTGCCTCCCCAGTACAGTAGACTACTGTGCCTCTGTAAAGTAGGTCACAGAAGGCACCGTTTAAGGCTAGTGTGCTGTGCCTCCATCAAGCAGGGACACAGTGGAGATCCCAGGGGTTGAATTTGCAATGTCACATCCATGTGGCTGGTGTTTGCTGGAAGAGGGTTGGCGAGGACTTATAACAGTAATTGGGCATCAATTACAGACTGAGGGGAGCCTTATCTGCAATGTCTGGACAATTTCACTGTCAACACTTTGACGTGATGAGTTTGAGGGATTGAGGTGTTGTGCCAATACTGTTCAGAGACATCCTCCCTCTGTGGGATACTGCTCTGTAATGTATTAGCTCCCTCCTTCTGTTGTACAGCTTATATATGGCTGGTGTACACCAGACAGGTCTCCTGTTGTGGGGGAGTCATGGGTTTATTTGGGATAGCACGATCAATGCAAACCTTCCAGATGTTCATAAAATGCAATTGTCAAGGATTATGCAGAGTGGCCTGTATAATCCCCCAGCATGGGTCCTTTGAAGTCTTCCACCCCAGTCTTCACAAGTGCAAAGTCTGCTTTTGATAAATACTTTGTTTGCAGTGACTTCCTTGCCTGGGGGTGGGGATGGGATATGGATGTCCAGGGAAAGTTAGGTATGGTCAGATATTAACAATGGTGGTCTACCTCTGGTTTGGAACATAGAGTCCCCATGTTGCAGATGGTCAGGTCCAATATGTATTCCCCCTTGTGGCTGTGGTGAGTGGTCCTGCCATAGCACATGGATTCACAAATTGTAGTGGCTGTAGGGTGATGTTGTTGAGGCCTGAGTAGTTCCCCCACACAATATACCTGTACCTGACGTTAACCACTGTAATGGTGTATGTGAACACCTTCATATCCTACACTGTTCCCAGGGAAGCAACGTGTGTGTCCTGGATATGGGAGGGGTGGTCTGAACTGGTTGTGTTGTGTGTTACAGGTCCTGTGGTCATGAAGCATGGTATAAAACATAACCTGGCAGTGCTGATGTGCATATCTGACCCTGAAGTAGGCGGCTGTTAATTCATACATATGCTATCCCCCTAACTGACAGATAGTAATAGATGTACATACTTCTATATAAATAATGATGTCAGCACCCTATAAATACTGCAGGAGAAAAGCAGTTACCCAGTAATTCGAATAGTGCGCTCCGCTAATGCGTCTCTCTCAAGTGTCATAATATAGTTAGGTGGGGGACTGAATGCTGCAAAGGCTGAGTGTGTGTGCTTGGGTGAGGGGGGTTAGTGTGTGTGCAATTCTGTGTGAAAGAAATGTCCCTTTTGGCAACTAGAACACACTACATGATGCACATTCCTCTTGCTAAACACTGATGATGTCAGCACCCTATAAGTACAGCAGGAGAAGGAAAACCTCCCAATAATGCAAATAGCTCGCTTTGCTAATGTGTTTCTCTCAAGTATCATAATATTGTTAGGTAGGGGTTTGAATCCTGCAAATGCTCAGTGTGTGTTTGGGTGAGGGGGGTTAGTGTGTGTGAAAGAAATGTCCCTTTTGGCAACTAGAAGAACACACTACATGATGCACATTCCTCTTTCTAAACACTGATGATGTCAGCACCCTATAAGTACAGCAGGAGAAGGGAAACCTCCTAGTAATGCAAATACCGCACTCTGCTCATGCGTCTTTCTCAAGGGTCATAACATAGTTAGGTAGGGGTTTGAATCCTACAAATGCCATGTCTGTTTCATCACACAATTTGTCCATGTGTGTGGGGTGTTGCTCTTAATATTGTATGACATAGATTATATCAGTAATGTCAATGCACACATGAAGTATGTGTGTGCCACATAGACATATGTACCTGTGACCTTAAATAGTTCCCATGTCTGAAGCCTGCCTCATGTGAATACATGGAATTTGCATTACACAACGTTATGACTGTGGTTTTCTGTGCAGGGGGCTGCATTTGGTATGTGAATATACAGTGAGAGTAGTCTATGGTGTCATTTTACCAGTGAGGGATACACCTCTGGTCTGGAGCATATAGTCCACATGTTGGTGATGAACAGGTGCAGCATGTTCTCCCCTCTTGTGGGAGTGGTAACATGTTGTTCCATAGCAATTGAGTGTATGTATTCTGGGAACCTTACACCTAAGGTGTTGGAGCTACAGTAATGCTACCAGTCTATGTGTGGGTAAATGAAGCTGCCCAATATATTGTTGTTTGGAGACACCTGCAGATATCCATGTATTCTTAATTAGGCCAAGTGGGTTACCTGGGTTTAGGAGGGTGGTCCGTAGCAGGCTATGAACTGAAAGTCAGTTTAACCCACTGTTAGTTGCATGTGGATAGTCTGTGATGTGTCACACTGTGGCAACAACCTGGGGGTGTGGGTATAGGTTCATAGGTTCATACTAGGCTATCTGCCCTAGGGCATTTATAAGCCAAGCCAGAGTGTGTTTGGCTTTCGCCACCCAGTTTAGATTAATGTTGCTATGCCCTCTTCTGAGGTTAGTATACTGTGCCTCTGTCTAACATTGACACAGAAGTGATACCCGGGGTACACCTACAATCCCCCATCCACTCATCCATCCACTCATCATGATTCCTCTTGAAGAGAGTCAATGAGGGACTCTGCCTAACCTGGACTGGGATTTTATTCCAGAGTGAAGGGAGCCTCTGGGTTATGAATCTGTCCCTCCAGCATGTCCTATTGATGTCAGTGCTGAGGTTCAAGTCTCTCGAGCGCAAATCTCGATGGGAGTTTGATTTTCTGAGGTGCAGCATGTCCATTACTTCCGTGTTGGACATGGCATTATACGTCTGGGACAGATCGCCTCTGAGCAGGCCATATGCCACTGAGTATGGAGTTATGTTAACCGGGCAGCATATGGCATCTGTTTGAGCCCTTTGATCCTCTTGGTGAGGTACTTTTGTGGTCTTTCCAGTTGCTGCAGGTGTCTGGTAAGTTAAATCCCAAAAGGGGCATTGTACTCAATTATGGTCCTGATGAGGGATGAGTAAAGAGGCACAATGACCTCCCCTGATCTAGATGTGAATCCTGTCATGATTAGGTGGGCTATATAAAATGTTTTTCTAACCACTTTGGCCATGTGGTCATCAAATGAGAGATTGCTATCAACTTCGGTCCCCATGTCCCTAATTACTTCTTCTGTACGTAATGGATTACCACCTATGTGGTCATTTGTCGCCACTTTGTTTTTGTCAAAGGGGATGACTATACACATTGTGGCATTTAGCTTGTGGCCATGGCTCTGGCACCAGTTGTCTGTTTCTATGAGGCCCTTTTGGAGGATGGTTGTTTCGGCTGGAGAGTCAGTTATAGTGCCCAGTTTGCGGTCATCTGTGAACTTGGTCAGCCACAGTCCTTCCGTGTCAGCCTGTACCTCCAAGACATATATACTGAACAGGAGAGGTCCCAGGACTAAGCCTTGTGGGACACCACTTGTAACTGGTTTGGAGTCTGACATGGCTCCAGCAATTCTAACCATGTGGGTTCTGTCCTTGAGCCAGTTTGCAACCTATCTAGTGACATTAGGGTGTATATTTAAGCTGGTGAGCTTATCTATAATGCCCGAGTGGGGTATTGTATTGCAGGCTTTTGCGAGGTCCAGGTAGGCTGTGTGGACCACCTTCCCCTTGTCAATGGCCTTGGTGACTGTTTCAAAGAAATCAACCAGGTGTAAGAGGCAGGATCTGCCCTTAAAGTCACACTGGGTAGGATCCAGTGTCTGTAGGTCCACAATATCTTTATGTATGAGGTCCATGATGATCCTTTCCATAGCTTTGCAGACCAAGCTAGTCAGGCTTATGGGGTGATAGTTTCCAGGATCCGTTGAGGCACCACCTTTGTGGAGAGGGACCACTGTTGCTGTACGCCACTCTTTGGGTACATAACCTGTGGTAAGGCTGAGATTGAACAGTAGTTTTATGTTTGGGTTTAGCTCATCTTGAAGTTCATGTAGGATGCAGCCCGGGACACCGTCTGGTCCCATTGATGCTGTGTTATTTGCTTTGGAGAGGGCGGCTCTTACCTGAGCATCTGAGACGTCAGGGGGGCAGCACTCTGCTGGGATAGATATTTTCCCTTCTGGTGGGGAGGGGGGAGTTTGTGCTGAACCTGTCAGCTAGGATGTTGGCAATGTCTGTGGGTTTGGTGTAGTCTTTTGTCATTTTGGACTAATTCTGAGCATATCTGGGAATTCCCACCCAGGTTCCTAACATAACTGAAGAAAGCCTTGTGATTATCCTTAGTGTCCTGTGCATTTCATCTCTCAAAGCTGTCCTTAGATAATTTTATGAGAGACCGTAGTATTTTGCTAACACTGAACAGAGATGCCTCCCCTTTTTGGGGTTTTTCTCTATCATGTAGTAGCTTCCTCCTTCTATTGTATAGTTTGGTTATGGCTGTGGTCCACCAGACAGGACATCTGCCTTTGTAGGATTGGGTCGTGTTTTTATTTGGGATTGCATGATCCATGCATTCCTGAAGGTGTTCATAGAATGCATTTATAAAGGATTCTGTGGTCTGGGCTGTATTTTCCACAGGCCAGGGAGCTTTGAAGGATTCCACCTCAGTTTTGAGGGGTGTTGAATTTGTTGTAGAGAAGTTTTACACTGTGGTTTTGTGGGCAGGAGGTGGGGTTGGGATGTGAATATCCAGTCAGATTAGTATATGGTCTGATCTTACCAGTGAGGGGTACACTTCTGGTCTGGAGCATAGAGTCCCCATGTTGGTGATGAATAGGTCCTGTATGTTTCCCCCTCTTGTGGGAGTGGTAACAAGTTGTTCCATAGCATTTGAGTGTATAAATGCTAAGAACCTTTGAGCTAGGGTGTTGGAGCTAGAGTAATGCTCCCAGTCTATGTTTGGGTAGTTGCAGTCCACCAATATAATAGTGTTTGGAGAGACCTTCATCTTTCCAGTGTTCTCAGGAAGGCTAAGTAGGGTTCCTGGGTTTGGGAGGGTGGTGTGTGCCAGGCTATGAACTGGAAGGCAGTTTTACCCACTGTTAGTTGCACATGGATAGTCTCTGATGCTTAGTGCTGTGCCACCAACCTGGAGGTGTGTGTATCTTTGATGAATATTGATACCCCCCCTCCTGTTCTGTTTCGGTGCAAGTTTTGGGGCCGAATAGCATGGTATGAGGTATAACCTGGCAGTGCTGGGGTGCTTTTGGGAGCCTTGAACCAGGATTCTGTTACTGCACAGATATTGATGTTCTCCATGTTAAGGACAGTTTCCAGTGCATGCATCTTGATGTTTACAATGCTGGCATTGAGTAGCATTACTATTAGTTTCCTATCCCTTGTGATACCTATGGAGGTGGTTTTGTCTTTTGAGCCTTGCCTAAAAAAGGCACTATGGGGGTAGCAAGAGCCTTTGCCAATATCCAAAAGCCCATGGGTGACAGGTGCAAGCCGTCCCTAGCAAAGCATTGTGGCTTGTCGAGCATGCATGTCATCCCAGGCTGACAGGCATTGGATCCCCTTTAAATGAACTGAAACTTAAGCCAATTGTTGAAATTGATCATCTTGTCTACGTATTGTGGCATCATTCTTGGTGAGGGTAAGATGCTACTCAAGGTCAGGGTCATACCAGTCTGGGCCAGATGCTTAGAGAGCTCCTCTATGTCTTTTATCATGTAGTCCAGGGAGGTACATCTCAGGTCATTCACACTGGCATGGACTCTGACTGAGTCATATTTGTACATGCCTTGGAGTGACCTGTGTGCTTGTGTTATGTGGCGGATCATAGCGCCCGACAGGCATCTCACCGTGACCTTCTCCTTGTTCAGCCTGGTGAGCGGGACGTCAGTGTACCTGACGATAGAGGCACCTATTACAAGTGTATCAGGTGTGTTGTTTAGCCTTACGGGCTGTGACTGTTCGGCACACTGGCTTTGTGAGCTATGTGTTGCACATGTTCTGTTCTGGGGTAGCGGTTGCTTGTGTGTCTGCTTTGGAGATGTCTGCTGCTTAGGCAGAATTTTATTTAGAGACTCTGAGTATGTTTTCGTGTGTTTATGTGTTTGGATTGCTGTCGTGGTAGGTCTATGTGAGACTGGAATTGTAGTGACTGTGGTTTCCTTCTCCTCCTGACAGGTTTCGCCAGTACTGAGTTGAGAGAGCTTAGCCTGCAGTTTGTCTATATGGTTGCATCTCTCACATGTGTTGGAATTTGTTGGGAGGAGGAGAGGGTTGTCTATGTACATGAGGCAGTTGTAACATTGCCTCTAGATTCCCAGATTCACCAGCTGGACCGGAGAGGAGATTGACAACTGACCTTTGGACATGCTAGAATAGTATTGGGAATTCCTTTATAATTAACAACAAAAAGAGCCAATGGGGAACAAGGTACTCAAGGTGAGTTTGTGAGGGTGTAGTGCTTTTAATTTGTTAGTGCTGGCATATATAAATGCTTTAGTGAGCAAGTGCCAGGTAACTCAAATGCAATGTGTTACAGGTAACCTAAATGCATAAATGACAAACAGTAACTTTCTGTCAAGTGAAACAAGGAAATACATACAGTAAGCAATGCAGATGTCACTAGGGATCCAGAGAGGCGCTGTAAAGCTGAGTTTCAGGTGGAATTAGTGTTTCAGGGAAATAACAAGCAAACAAGCATACAAACAAACCTACATTCAGCAGGCCTGGATCTAATCTATGCTACAGCAAACAAGGTGTACCAATTTCAGTAAGAAACAGTTCAAATATGCAGGCACTATAAGCCTTTAGCCAGAAATTCCCAGCTCAGACGGGCAGAGTCCAGCCTCTCCTCCCACAAGAGTGCAGGCCACGAACCTTTGTAATGTAAAATAACTGGCCTGAAGCCCAAGTGCTTAAACCAGAACTAATACACATTTAGAATAACAGACACTGAGCCCTCAATCAGCAGTTCCCAGTTTAGTAGGATGTATGCTACCTGTCCTGCCACCACAGTATCCCTGACATTTAATGAGACTCACCTCCTGTCATAGTTAGTTGTGTGTTTTGGGGCTGTCAAGCATGGTATGAGGTGTAACCTGGTAGTGCTAGGGTGCTCTTGGGTGTCTTGAACCTGTTGTCTATTACTGCACAGATATCAACATTCTCCATGCAGAGTAGAGGTTGGACTGCATGCATCTTGTGGTTTACATGTCAATCATTGAGTATCATTACTTCCATTTTCTTATCCCCTGTGCTACCTATGTAGGTGACCTTCTGTTTACAGTCTTACTTCCAGAATGCAAAGATGTGCAGACATTACACTATGGTAATTAATAGGGGTGTACCAAACATTACAATGACAATCATGCTGTTAATGCATCAGGCATGCTGGGATATACCCACAATGATATCATTACACTGTACAGTTGACAACATGATAATATTACTGCACTTCTATGTAGTCACCCTGTGCATCAGCACCATGTTAACCGGTTCCTGCATCAATGTTACAGATTGCAGGAGGTGGCACAGTTTCATCATATGCACAGGGTGTGTACTTGGTATGCCTGAGTCTGCCACTGATACAACCAATCGACATGTATGTGTGTGTGTGTGTTAGTGAGGGACAACCGTACAAGATGGGGCAATGTTGATGCAGTGTGTGCATGTATGTGTTAGCCCTAGGTGTTAGCATTATGCATGTGTGTATGCATGCACACAGTTCCACCTCGTGGCTGCCATATACGGGTGTTTGTGGACAGCCACAGACTGTACCTGCCAGGTCATACAGATCACTGTCTCTGGCCATGGACACGGTGCCTATGCCTGGCAGGGGTGCTACGGACAGTATCAGGTACTAAGCCAGACTGGGTACTGTCATCAGAAGCAGTTGCTTGATGACTGGAGACATGTCCCTGCTGGGACTGTCCAGAGCCACGTGCACGTGGTCTCCTAGGGTGGTCTGATGACAGCACAGACCCAGCATTGCTGGGGCTGGTACTAGCACTATGGGAGCGGCCGCGGGTCTGTTGTCGTCTGCGATGACTGCCAGCTGCTGCTGTTGCTGGCATACGTCCACATTGACGCCTCAACCGTCCTGCATTGCCCTGGCTCATGGACATGTAGTTGTGGAACAGATCTAATGTGTCCCCCCAACATCTGTCAATGACCTCGGTGAAATTACGGATGGCAGCCGCAACGTCACGCATAGTGTCATTCATAGCAGTGCGATGTGCTCTCAGCTCCCTCAGACCCTGTTTGGTGTACCGTTCCATACGTGACTGTGCCTGCATTACAGCCCGGAACATAGCTGAGGTTGAAAGGCCTCTGTGGACACGTCTGACAGGGGCAGTACGACCACGGATGCTCCCACGAGAACCCCTGGACATCTGCCTGTGTGGTACCATGTCAGGACTCTGGCCATGGCTGCTGTGAGGGGATGCATGTGCCACTGATACCACATTACCCTGGTCAATGCCCACTGTATGCTGTCCATCACCTAGGGATATTGGTGACAATGGATGTATTGGCAGGATGACTGTGTGCATTGATGGGGTTGACAGGTGTGTACTGTCGATTGGCTGACCAACAATGGACCCTGGCACACCTCCCTGTGCCATTACACAGGTATCATCATTATCACTATCCCCAGCAGCGGATTCAGGTTCCCAGCTGCACACCACCAGAGCAACACCAGAACCTGTGAGAGGAAGACAGGAAACACAGTTTACAATGTGTACACAATGTTACCACAGGTAAACACGGGCACATGCACACTTGTGCACAAGGGCACATGTACACATGCACACATGGGCACATGCACACATGGGCACATGCACACATGCACACATGCACACATGGGCACATGCACACATGCACACATGGGCACATGCACACATGCACACATGGGCACATGCACACATGCACACATGCACACATGCAGACTCCTCAGTACATGAGATACAAACACACAGACACAAACACACCTGCAATCAAACACATAGCAATACCATTTGAGGGTATTATTACTATTATTATCATTAGTATTAAAGGATTATTACACACTCACCAGCATGGATTGGCTGCCTTGCTGTTACACCAGAGGGACCTGCACAAATAAGACATGTATTGTCAGTGGGCACAATTGTGCCATTGATACTGTGAGTATGATACAGTTCAGTAGTACAACAGTTGGCTTTCACAGGTCTACTGCCGATATTGAGAATATCACTCTTGCACAATAATTACCAGGATAACAGCTACAAACACAGTACACACCTCACACATGCATAAACTACCAGTGTAGAGAACAGTCAACTATAGATATGGCATGTTACCTGCACGCTCCAAGTCCTCATGCTGGGTGGCTCCAGCCTCCATCATTACACATGTGTGCGGATGTTGTTGTTGTTGGGCTGGAGCCACAACACTTAGGAGGAGCCCCTCCAGTCTAGTGAGGGGGGGTGTATAGCCGCCCCACCACCAGTGACAAGCTGTTGCCTGTGGATATCAGACGCACGCTGACGGACATTTCTAATTAAATCACTGCAGTGATGGTGTACCTGCTCATATGTCCGGTTATGCATGCCTATGTCATTTACCCGACGGACAAGGTCTTGCCACAGTGCAGCCCTCTCCTGCTGGTTCTGGCTGGTGTGGGAAAAGAGTGTGGCAAAATCCCGCACCAGGCTCTGGTGTATCCCCTCTACCTCTGCAGCAGAGTACGTGGGGTTGTGCTGGTGCACCATTGCCCTGGAAGGAAAAGAAAAATATGTGAGCAAGTGATATGGCACACATAATACTCTACTGTAGTGATATCACTGAACTGCCATATATAGCATCTGTCTGTCTATTGGGGGATACACATGTAAATGACCACATATCAGTGTTCAGCTAACAACTGTGTGACAGTGCCTGGCACACTCCATACAACAAACAAGTATACTCCAGCAGTCGGCACACTGTTTGAGGTCCAATGCACAGCCTCACACTGGGGGTTTGTATCAAGGTAATGTATGGGGAACATTGTCAACCCATGCAATGCACAGTACAATTTTCACTGGTAATGCACCATAGTCTTTGTTGCCATAACCATACCTACACCACAGTCACATACAGGGAACCACAGCACAACATATGGCAATGTAGTATGTTTGTATCCCAATACCTGACACATCTTTCTCTGGCCTCACACCAAGGACACACACTACCATGACAGACACAAAGTCATGCTGAGCAATCACACCATTACAGACCTTGCACACAGTCAGTGGCACACTCATTCCACCTCACATAGTTGGTATTGCAATGAGTACATGTGTGTGTGCATTGTGTCGTAGGCAGGTAGTATGCTATTGGCCCTGGGCCTACAGCAGCATACTGTTATGCTACCCTGCCCCTTGGGACACATGTAATGTGATTGTACTTGCTCCTGTCAAACAGTTACACAGGGTGACTCATATGGCATATTACCTATCTGCATAACATTCAACAGGGGTATGTCTGACATCTACTAATGGAGAGCCTTGATTGTTAATGCTGGGTGGTTTACTCCAGGGTATGGCTTATTTGTGGGTAGGAACCTGTACCTTCACCATGTGCTCTTTACTGTGGTGCCAAGGATGACAGACATAGGTCATTTAGGCTGGGGATATTGTGAGGTGTTACCATGGTTGTTGGACAACTGTTATGGGTGTGACTTAACTATGTATATCCAGCAGTGGTAACCTCTGTGTAGATAGTTTGAGAGGTACTCTATCTGTGGTTTTGTCAGTCACTCTGCATAGGTAATGTGTTTGAGGGCATTATCACTGTTTGTTAGGTATGTCCTTCTCCCTTTCTGCAGTTGTCATGGGAGGTACATACCGTGTAGGACATTGTGAGGTGTAGAGGGGTACAGTGACCTACATTACACTAGCTGACACACCATTTCTGCTGACACGTACCATGTACAGGTATTACAAGACTGGTGTCCCACTGTGAGTATCAAAGGGGAGGTAATTGTACACTTGTTTCCCATGTTCCCTCCTGACACATCCAGTAGTAGGCAGGCAACCACATATGTGGTGGTTAGTGGTGTAAGTGTTTTGGAATGGGGTATGGTACTCCAGTATCCACACTGGTGTTCAGTCCATGCCTTTGTCACCAGGCACCTGTTGCAATACATCTGCACACATGTGCCTCTCTCAGTATATATATATATATATATATATATATATATATATATATATATATATATATATATATATATATATATATAGAGAGAGAGAGAGAGATATTCATATACATACATATCTGTAGACATTCATATCTATCTGTATATGTGTATGTATCTATATATATCTATATATGTATGTGTCTATTACATATATATGTATATACATATTCTATCTATCTATCTATCTATCTATATATGTCTATCTATTTCTACATCCATCTCTATCTATGTATACATATATGCATATTATATATAGATACATATATAAATATACATACATATACATATAATATATATATATATACCTTTTTATTTACACATACGAATACACACACTAACATACTGCTAAACATCCATTACTGTACAACCTACATTGTACATTGCACTACAACCTACACTGATATGTGCACATAGCATCCTTTACATACATATGTATGTCCAGCCTTCACTAACAGTTGCAGTATGTCCCCTGCCTATGCACATCTTCATATATATATAGATACAGACTGCTAACACATATGGAGGGTTCACAGTGTGTAGACTATTACATTATTAGTTTACATTACCTTTGTTTGTCACTGCTGTTTGTGATGGCTTGCTGCTCGTTAACTTGTTGTTTTGTATTGTTTTATTTTCGGTGGCTGTCTCTGTGTCTCTTTTTCGGTTTTTCTGTTTTTTTTTTTTTCTCTCTCTCTGTCTCTCCCTCTGGATGTTGCAATGAAAGTACTGCATGTGTGGACTGGGAGTACAGGCTGCTTTTGTAGGTATATACACATGTGCATGTGATGGTCTCTGCACCAATTGTTAGCCAGCATTTACTAATTGCATGTAGCCTGCTGTGTGGTAATTGCAGTTCTCACTGTGATTTCAGGACAGTGCTATAAAATGTTAGGTTAGGTAGGCTTAGCCCTTTCAGATTTTCAAGGTGGGGACCATGCTGGTATGCTGTGGACACTGTTGTGTGAGTGTAAAGGTTGGTATGTCTCTCATATTTCAGGCTATGTTGTAGGCACTGAAATGCATGTTGTACTGACACCTGACTATTGCTTCCTCCAGTTTATTCTTCTCAGTGTGTATGTTAACTGACACCTAATAATACTAATATTGTTTAAATGGGAGTATGTGCTTTCCTGTGGGACTTGTGGAGTAACTGGTATACAGCAGTGGCTCTTGCAATTTGTTGCTATGGCTTCACTATTTGGCCTTTATATTCACTCCTTGAATGCCTGCTAGGTGTCTTTACTGGAATGTGTTGTTATGGCTTTCCTATTTTCCATTTACATTCACTCATTGTAATGCTTACTATATTTCTTTCAGCAGCAATTCCTTATATGTTTGTTGTGGTTTGGTGGTACTGCATGCAGTCTGGTCTGGCCAAGGTGTGGGGCTTGACACCTACAAGGGTATTTTATTTTGCTGCTGAGCAGTAGTGGGGCCTTGTACTTTGTACTAACAGTTATGGATAGCAGGCACATGCAGTGCTTGTAAACTGCTATACTGTCCTTATTTTATTAGTTGGATACCTCCTTTGATATTTGTAGGTTGTACACCTACATGTTGGTGTGCTTGTGGAAGCTATTCTACAGCTATTCACAGAGTGTGTGACAGCAGACAGAATGATATGCCTGTGAGTTTGTGACACTTGCAGGCCTCAGATACTCTCAGGTGTATCTTTTATCAGCCACAGGGAATGGTTCATATCAGTGGGATACACCTGTGATATATTTCAGATATTCTGCAGCTGTGACTGTGGGGTATTTTGAGCATATGTATTACTACACCATTAATGACATGCAAGTAGTGCATACTTACAGTAATTGACAGTTACCATTACGTGGGATAAAACACCTTTCTGCCTACTGTTAGTACATTTCACAGGGAGTCAGTGGGGCACAGTTAACATTTGTTTTCAAATCAGGGACATTCCTGTAAATCAGTCACAGTTGCGAGGTCTGGCCTCTTACCTGTTCAAATATTGCAGTGTTTATCCTGCTCTGATAGTGTGTGTGGTTTGCAAGGTGCTACTGTCACATTATTACCTACTAGCTACCGACTAGCATGGCTGTTTCTCTTCTCACACTAATGTTATACAAATCCACAAGAATTGCCAGTAAAGATACCAGAAAAGCTTTGTGTAATAGCCTTCCTATATTCCCTTTACATTCAGTCCTACTATTTCATGATATATTGCTTTCAGCACAAAGTTCTTGTATATCAGTCATGACTTAGTGGTAAGTCATGCAGACTAGTGTTTCCAAGGTCCTGGGTTAGAGACTGACAGAGGAATTTTATTTTGCTGCTGAGCAGACTACAGGCCTTGTCATTCAGAGTGACTAAGGCACTTTTAAGCAGTTGTAAGCGGGTTAGCACTGGTTTGCATGGAGCTCACGCACTGTTGCTTAGCTTCACGCACACGCTTAGCTAAGCGCACACCCGCTTACTACTGCTTAAAGTGCTTACTCTCACGCACACCCGCGCTAATTTCTTTGAAAGTAAAGAAAATGGGTAGATAGGAAAGTGGTGAAAAAGGGGGCACAAAGAGGGTAGGACAGTAGGAAAACAAGCTCGGGATTTGCAGGAAGGAAGTAGGAAAGGCCCATAGCTGCCCATTTCTTTATCAGCAACAGCTGTGCATATGTCTGTAATTTGGTGTGAAATTTTAAACCTTCCACCCCTGAGAGAGGGGTGAGGACAACAAAATATGTTGTACAGCCGATTGTAATTACCAGGTCACATGTCCAGCAGACATGTCTGCAAAATGGGCAGCTATGTATGGGGCGTAATTTTTTTGCGGGAACAGAGTGCCCTTTTTTTATTTTTTTTCAGGTGAGAGTGGAATGTGAGGTACAGGAAGTAGGTATATTTGGGGAGGTAGGTAGGGGAGGTTAACAGACAAGACAAACAAGACGCATACAGGGGCGGAGTATGACACATGTGGGGGGGAACACAATTGACGGGGACGGATGTTTGGATATCGCGAGCCCATGAGCCCACAGATGGCAACAGTGGAACTGAGATCCCCATCCATGGGCAGTTGCCACTGTGCCTTCACAGCCCAGGACGGGGCTGTGCTGGGGGCTGTGTAGGATGGGCAGTAGGCACATCCGTGAGTTGCACCACCCGAGCCTCAAGCTGGCATAGGGGTTCAAGCACAGAATGCCTGATCTCGCTACGCACCACAGACCGGACACTTTGGAGGGTGAGTGGACGGTCTCCTCCGGCCACGCTTGCAGAGGGGGGACGAGCCCCATCCCCTGAAGCGCTTCCACCCGAAGGTGGCACAGGGCCACTGGAGGAGGTCTTGGCCTGGGCACTAGTGCCAGGTGCACTCGCCAGCTGAGGTGGGAGAGGTGGGTCCGCTGGAACCCGCCTTCCCTGCTGTCCTATGTTTAGAAATATTTTATGACATTTTGGGTTAGTAACAAACAATACCATTCAAAATTAGTTGTAACAGCATGCATCAGTATTCCCATTAACCAAACACCCATGAATTCCAAACATTGAACAGCAAGCATAACACATGCATATTTTGAACAACAGTACACAATCCAACAGCATGCAGGGTTGATTGATGGCAACAGGCCATCAGGTTTGGATATGTGAACAGGGCACATGCAGCAACGTACATGCAAATATGTTTGAACCAACAGGACAAATGTCCATAGGAATTAATTGTGAATACACATACCCAGTTTGTTGTGGAATGGCATTATTTGTGAATATAGGGTAGGGTGAAGAAATATTTCATTAACAACTTCAACTACCTATACATATGCTGTACATCTCTAGTAGCTGCAGATATATATACCCTACAGGTCTTAGTACAGTTTCCTATATGTAACCTTAGGAATGATGGTGATGGGACTGTTACTGCTACATTAATATACATTGTATTTTTATTCATACACATTCATATCTGGCTATGTTCAGGTACAGCATCCTGCTACATTTCATTTATATGGCTCTAGACAACTGTGGATGTTCATTATTTCATACAACCATACTATCTCCATATTGCAAGGGTACAGCAACATATCCAAATTGTGGGACAGACACATTCCAGCTTCAGTACTTTATTTCAAACATTTCACTGTTTGGTTGTGGCTGTCTCATTCATTTCATTATGTACTGACTGCAGTATACTTTATTCAGAAGTTATAACAGCTTTCTTGGTCAATTCATACCTCTTTCTCACACTCTCACTTGTTTTATTTTTACAATTCAAGATGGTACTTTATTCTAGGCATTATTAACATGTCATACTTGATTACAACAATCCTTTCCAACAGACTCACTTGTTTCATATGGCAGATTTTCAAAGGGGATGTATTTGACACATGCTTATTGTCTTTAGCTTGTTTACCACTGATTTTCAGGCTGCAGCAGATTATCTGATATTACAATACAGGTGGGAAATCACTATTTCAGACTTGTTTAATTTTTATTTCTGGATTACAGGCTGCATCACTTATCTAATCATACAGTATTAGCAGAATCTTTCTTCTAGTGTTATTTTAACTTTATTAATATGTAACTACACTGAACTCCTTTACAAGCTGTCTCACTTATATTGTATAACAATTACAGAAATATAATTACTAACCTGCCTGGTGGTGCAACCGCTCCAGCCTATCACCATAGGCTCGCCGATTCGCAGAACGCACACCTGCAGCTGTAATAGAAATGAAGTAATATTGGAACATACATCTCCATAATATCAGCTAGGATAATTCCTTACATACATAATTACATGGATACTTACTCAGTAGTGGGGTGTTGGGCATTTGCTGGGCCTCCTGGATCCAATGGTTCAGTTGGTCCTGCTTTTGTCTCTTCAGGTCCGCATGGTGGTGACGGACCTGTTCACCAGTCCTTGGTATGCCTGTGGCACTGGTGAGATCATGTGCCAACCGGTTCCACGCCTCTGCCTTGTACGCGCCCCACAGAACCTGGCCCTGCATGAGTTGAGCCTCATGATCGTGGACTAGGAGCCAAACCATGTATTTGGACTCCTCAACACCCCACCTCTGTGCTCGGAAGTGACTACCCTCTGGTACACCTGCCATCCTGACTGCAAATAGGTTCCACAATCAGTTATGCTGTGTATTCCCACCTATGGGGCTTATATATGCCGTTTTTCCCGTACTTATCTGTGATTGGCCATTTTGGAATTGTATCAGCTTCACAAAACCTGCTTTGTCATGCTTCTATTTCCATTCATTCCTATATATATGCTAATACTGCATTTTTCAGTACAGCTGTCATGACTTAGTGGTTCAGTGCTTTGACTATGATGCACAGTATCCTGGGTTTGAGCCTGGGCATTGCTTTTTTTTATTTTACTACTGTCTAGACAGGCTGGGAGGTGTGTCTGTTTAAAGGCGGCTTTGATACAGGTTGCTCAACGTTGCCCGCCGGTAAGCCAGTTGGCGCGCTGGGCAGCTCCGTGTAAACGGGTTACACTGGTTAACGCATTATTTGGCTGTGAGCACACATATTACGCTGTGAGAAATGTTGCGCAACTATGGGCACACAGTTTCAGCGTGTTCAAGCGCTGCTCAACTCCAGGCACTCATATTACACCTGTTAAACCACTGGTCACCTACGGGCAAACATACTCAGCTTGTTAGAGCGCTGCTCAGCTATGGGCACTTATCAAATATTTTTTTTTATTGTGTCGGATTTCTTCATAAAAACATGGCCCATTTCATTACATTTTACTTAAATTATAATTATATATATATATATATATATATATATATATATATATATATATATATATATATACATATATGTCAGGGGATTGTTTCGTGCTTATTTCACTAAAAATAAGAAATCATGTTGTTGGGGCTCGAACCGTGACTACCTCCTCTTTGGCCGACGTCTCTACCGCTACGCTATTGCTACTTGGCTTATTTTGCATATTTAGATCTTATATGCTTTTTCAATGACTGCTAACTGTGGCTAAGCGAAGGGCACACCCGTGAAAATGAGCGCAATTACGGGCAAACATTTTTGAAATTATAAAAAAAATTAAACTGTTCATTTTTACATTTTACATTTCAGTTGGGTTTATAGTCTGTGGGGGCATGTGTGCTGTTGTGTTTCTTGACATTTCCGCGGACTCGCTCGTGGGAGTTTCCTTTCGGGACTGTGATTCTTCTGGGGGCATGTCCCTTTGCAGGACTCGCCATGCGGACACGCCCCCTACATTGCTACACGGACCGTGTTAGCCTAGGGTGTGATTCAGCATGCCCTCATGAATATGCATGGCATGCTGACATCACCCCATTTAACTGCAGCCTCCGTGTAAGACTTGCTAACTCTTACACAGAGGCTTCAAGAATCCTGCCCTATATTATTTAATTGTTCAGAACCATTTGATCTTCAACATCTGGTATGTAGTCATTGTTTCATATTACTGTGGTACAGTTTTCTCTACAAGACTGGATTGTAAAAGATTTCTGCATTTAGTTTAAAAGTGAAAGTCTGGCAATTACTCCTTCAGTGAGCTTCTTCCTGTGGCAAGGGTGCAAGGTTTGAATCTCTCCACCTACTATGTGACACTGAGCAAGTCACTTAACCAGACAATGCATTGGAGCAATTCAGTATTTAGGCTAGGCTCCTTAATGGTCTACAACACTGCAAACCTGGTAACTATGAATCTGTTGTCATTGTTTGCCAGACAGTTCCTGTTTCATAGCTGATCTAGTTCATGAAATGTTATGGAAATATCACCAAACACAACCATTTTCTAATGCAACACTAGCAATTTATTCTTCAAGGGCAGCGGGCACTGCATTTGTAGACAAAGCACTGAAATGAAAAGTTGTTTGCCAATAGCAACCCCTGCATTAACAATAATTCATTTTTGTGTGGAATTATTCAGTGACTTTTACATTTCTGGAGAGATTGTGCATATTGAAGTATCATATATTATTAGGTGGTTAATATTTCTTATGCTTTCATAAAAGTCTTCTTTTTAAACTGTGCTACACATGGCTAGATTTTGTGGTATGATACTAATGATCTTTTGGGTCTATATCACCAAATCGAAAAGTCATGTAATCGAACGGCATAACATCAAAAATGCCATTTATCGAAGTTGCTCTTGAATAAGTATTTTTCCATGTTTAGGGATATACTTATCCCAATGCTGAGTAGGAGCATAGCCAGGTTTTGGAAAAAAAGTCCTTCAGAATGGTTTTGAAGGATGGCAAGGAGGGTTTTAACATTATGGGTAGAGCTAAGGAGTTCCAGGGCTTAGCAACATGTTATGGGTACAGACAATGGCCAGCAGATTTGATATGTTTGTGGACAGGCAGGAGTTTTTGGCCACTGGATCATAATGACCAACCAGAGGCTACCCCTTATGGAAACACTTATTATGAGCAGTAAACTTCTTTCCCCTTGAAACTCACATTCATTGAAATGGCACTAAACCCACATTCAAAGAAAATGTATCTGGCCAGTCAGTGCAGGATTAAGTTTATCATTGCGCTGTTTTCAAACCATAAGCTCCTTTCACTCATTTTTAGGGTCATGCATACATGCCATGTGTTCTTTGATTCACCTTCCTGATTGTATTAAATTATATTCCTTCTATAATATGGCACCACTTTTTAGAGTGTTTTTAAAATTTGTAGTTTTGAACATTCTAACACTAAGCAATAAAACAATAATGACAAAACTACCCATTTCACAAAATTTCAACCATAAAAGGCCACTCAAACTTCTGTCATTACAATCCACCAATAGCAGTCAATAAGCACAAACTCTGCCGAAGTAAAAGTTGTTTGAATAATTCCACATTAAAGAGAGCTGCAAATAATGAAGAGGTTGCTCCTGGCAGACAACTTTACATTTCAGTGTTTCATCTACAGATTCAGTGCCTACTGCCCTTGAAGAATTAATTGCCTATGTTACATTAAAAAAATGGTTAAGGTGGTAATACTGCAATAGGGAATGACTGACAAACTGACAAGTTCATAGTTATTAGGCATCTTATACAAAGGAGACACACTAAGGAGTGCAGAACCCCTATCCCCCTTAAAATGTGCCAAATAATCAGCAAGTGAAAGGGCACTGCAATACCAGCACTCCATCTACATGGTGTGGGACTAGAATATACAGCCTTCTGCTCCAAAGGCAATTATGCCTAACACTGCTTTCAAATTCTACAGCACAAACAGTGATTGCCATTTGATAAACAAAACAGCTAGTTACACCATTGAAAACAGAGTTAGCGTGAACAACAGTAAACGTCTCTTCCTTTGAAAATGAACTGAAACTCATAATCCCTTGAAAACACACTGAAACTCATAATTTCCTGGAAGTGTACTGAAACAAACTCACAATTCCTTTAGCAGTCTGTTAGTTGGTGTAGAAGATTCAAGCTCCTGTCCCCACTAAAAACTCACTATTCCTTCAGCAGTCTGGCAGTTGGTGTAAAGTATTCAGGGTCTTGTCCCCACTGGAGCTCACAATTCCTTCAGCAGTCATGTAGTTGGTGTAGAGGATTCAGCCTCTTGTCTCCTGTATCCAAGTTACAAGGTTAAGCCTGATCAAGTTAATTGACTAACCTGCTCCCCCCCTAACTAGGGCATTACATACCATACCTCCATACCTCTCACCTCTTAGTATACGAAATCTGGACAAAGCCTAAAATAATGGGGTGGGGGCAAAGGCCCAAAAATAGGGACAGATTTTAAATATCATTCTGAGAGTTGCTGGAATAACAGCATTGGTCTTAGAATGCATTTTATGAAGGAAATGAAGTCTGAAACTCAAATGCCTGGCATTATTTAGTTATTTCAATCCTCAGTGATTTGCTGGAAAAACACAAATTTTATGAAGAATAGGCCAACAATATGAGGCATGAATCTGGACATTCTGCATAAATCTGGACATTTGAGAGGTCTTAGTGTAAGACATCTGGGCAAACTCTGAAATAATGGGGATACTATGGCCCAAAATAGGGATAGATTTTAAATGTTCGTTTTAAGTTAGAAAGTTAATAAATAACAGGATTTCTGTTTGCATGCATTTTCTGATGGATATGAAGTCTGAAACTCATATATGTGTCATTATTTAATGACTTCAGTCCTCCTTGATTTACCAGAAAACCAGACATTTTATGAGAAACAGACCAAAGTTTTGAGGCTAAATCTGGACAGTTTAGAGGTGTGTTAAAACACACACACACACACACACACACACACACACACACACACACACACACACACACCTGCACTCCTACCTTCTATCTGCTCTCACACAGCAACACACACATACCTACTCTCACACAGCAGCACACACACATACTTTATCTCTCATACGAACAGAAAAGCTACCTTAAATCTTACACACACACACACACACACACACACACACACACACACACACACACACACACACACACACAAACACATACAAATGTACTATCTCTCTCAGCAGAATGGCTAGTTTATATTTCATGCAAATTCTGTTCGCAAATGCAGAATGTGTTTACATTTGCTTTGGCGTGTGTGCGTGCAAAGCATGCATGGTCCTCCTTAAAGGAGAAGACGCTGGCACCTCAGATGTAAATGTTCTGAACTCGCGAGCAGAATGTTTATTTTTTTTTTCTTAATCATTGAAGCCTCCTGGCCAGAGTGGGCACCTCCAGCCACAGGGCCCTAGGTGACTGCCTATGTTGCCTAGTGCTGGATTTGACTAGAAACATAGTTGTCTAAAATGTTATTTAGTGCTGGACAAGCAGATTTTATATGTGGTAAGAAGCTGTATATATGTTACTTGATGGGGTAGTTCTAACCAATTTAGGCTTTTTAGTGCTATATGTTGGTGGGTTCAAAAGGGGTATTTGTTGCAAATCAAGTTACTTTGTTAAAGCGTTGTTTATGTTTTGATTTTTGTGATGCCTGAAGGCTAGTAAGGATGGAAGCACCATAAAAAAGGTGTGGGGGTGATATAAGTAATTGCTACTGTAGCTCTAGTTATCAGTGAGAAAGTTTTTGGTCATATAATGCATCCCGAGTTTTTGATCAGTTTGTCTTACACACTTTTGTATATGCAGGTTAAATTTAAGATTATCATCCATTATCATTCCTAATAATTTGCAATGAGAAGTGATTTCAATGATTGTATTATCAAGAGAGAGGATTTTAAATTTTGTTTTTCCATGAGAGAAGGACTTGGGAGGAAAAAAGTAGGAGTTTTTTTTAGGTAAGAGCATGAGTTGTGAGTTACAAACCCATGCTTCAGTTACTGTTAAAGCTTCCTGAGTAATTGTTTGGAGGTGTGCAACATTATTAGATATGTAAATAAGTATGGAGTCATCTCCATACTGTAATAGGGAGGCCTGTTGCATGGATGTGTGGAGGGTGTTGGTGAGAATGTTAAAGAGGAGGGGACCAAGGATAGAGCCTTGTGGTATACTGGTGGTGACTGGAGGGCATGCAGAGAGGGTGGACTGCCATTTACCAACTGATGCCTATTGGATAGGTAGCTTTTGAACCATATAAGGGTGGGCTGAGAGAGACCTAATGAGGACATTTGAAGTAGAGGTTTGCTGTGACAAACTGTGTCAAAGGCTTCAATCAAGTTTAGAGATAAGGAGGACACCAGTTTGCTGTTAGTCCTATGGGAAGGACGGGAGCCATGCTGTGTGGGGATGGGAGTTCTTTCTGCAGGAGACAGATTAGCAATTGCTTTTAAATACATTTTTTCAGTATTTTTTTTGGGGGGGGTTAAAATTGCTATAGGTCTACAGTTTGTAATGTCTGATAAATTTCTTCCTTTGTGCAGAGGAATAATATGTGACTTTTACAGAGAAAGGGAACATGTGATTCCTGGACTGACCTGTTTGTAAGGATTGAAACAGGGTAGACAATGCTATCAGCTGCTATTTTACGGTATTCACTTGGAAGATCATTAGCTGAAGTAGAGCATGGCTTGAGTTTGTTTAAGAGTAGTTTTATATAGGATGTGGGCACAGATTTGAAGTTGAAAGTTGATGTGGAGATATGTGGCTGTTGAGCAGGGTTAGGGTTAGATTTTGGGTAGCAACACACCAAACAGCCAGTACTTTTCTTCTCCTTTAATGTGAAATGATCTGGTACCGATCACAATTAATTGCTGCATAGTAGCAGCTTTTATAGTAAATATCCAAAGAATCAATTATTCAATTAACTAATAAATATCACAATAGGAGAAACATGAATACTTTTTTTAAGGTGATCTTGTAAGTTATAATAAATATCATAAATAAATACATATTATTTTATGTCATTCACAATAGTAAATACTTCATAAATTTGTATACAAAATGAATACAAAATTCATAACTTATTTTCAAAAATTATTTACAAAATTATAAATGATTAATTAAATAAAATACTTCAGATGCCCAATTCCAAATTTAAACCAAAAGGTTTTAAAGTGTTGAATTTCAGGATCATCCTAGTTTCCAGCTCCAATAGCAAACATTATCACCACTGTTAGTGAAAGGCTTCCCCAAAACTCCATATTTTAAACTGTCAATTTTCCCCTCATGAAATTCAAAAAAATGTTTGGCTACTGGACTAAGTAAATTTAAATTTCGAATGTCCCTCAAGTGTTCCAAAATCCTAACTCTGACCATTCTCTTTGTTTGTCCAATATACCAAACGCTATTACAACTACAAGTTAATGCATACACAACCCCAATAGATTTACAATTGAAGTAATGCCTGGGAGCATGGTTACTATTATTGATAGAATTAATATTAATTACTCTATCACAAAGACTACAAGAACCACATCTGAAAGTTCCTACACTAATGGCATGGGAGACTTTATTATTGCAACAATTGTTATTTAGTATTTCCTTTAAATTTTTTCCTTTTTTGAACGAAAATATAATATGGTATGGAAAAAATTCACCTATACCTTCATCCTCACTGACCAAGTACCAAAACCTCTTAATTAAAGAGACAAATATTTCAGAAAAAGTAGTGTACAAAATATATCCTCCACATCTCTTTCCTTCTTTTAAGGAACAACAACTCTTATTCATCACTTCATCCATACCATCTAACAACTGCTTTTTATCATACCCTCTTTCAATCAGTCTCAAATAGACCTCATGTAACTCATAACCCAACTCACATTCCAAGCTAGTATGTGAATATATTCTTTTGAATTCACCAAAAGGTAGAGCTTTCAACAAATGAGGGGGATGCATGCTGGTAGCATGCAAAAACATGTTAACTGACGTGCTTTTTCTGAAAGGTCTGAACTCAACAACATTATTTCTATTGAATAAAGTTAAATCCAAATAATTTATTTCATTTCTATTCATTTCATAAGAAAATGAAAGATTATGTTCATTGTTGTTCAGAAGTTCAAAAAAGTCACAAAATTCAGACATGTCCCCCTTACAAATAAAAATTAAATCATCAATAAAACGCTTATATAGAACTACCTTATGCTTGAAAAAATCAGTGGGATATAAAAATCTCTTTTCAAAAGAATCCATGTATAAGACAGCATAAGTAGGAGCATAAGCAGCTCCCATTGCTGTTCCCTTGATTTGTAAAAAATATTCATTATTGAACATGAAGTAGTTATGAGTTAAGCAAAATTCCAGTAATGTAATCAGAAAGTTAGTCCTAGGACCTTCACCTAACATGTTGTAAATAGCCTCAAGTCCCCACCTCTTATCAATATTCGTGTACAAAGATTTAACGTCGATGGTCACCCAATAATAATCATAATTCCAACTAATCTTAGAAATGACATCAATCAATTCTTGGGTGTTACTAATATGAGCACTAACCTTGTTTAAATGAATTTTTAACTGAGAATCCAAAAAAATGTTAACATTCTCCACAAAAGAGCCTATCCCTGAAACTATCGGCCTCCCAGGTGGCTCAACCAAATCTTTGTGGACTTTAGGTAGAGCATATAATATTGGTGTAGTGGGGTCTTTTACATACATCTTTTTAACATCACTTTGTGAAAAAAAAATAACAATTCTTCATTATAAACTTTAAGAGGGTCACAATCAAGTTTATGATAATCCTCACCATTAGAAAGTAGTCTGTAAACCATCCTACAATAATCGGGTCTATTCAAAATAACCCAAATGTACTGATCTTTTAAGCCTTTAAGATTTTTTAAGGCTTGCCATTCCCTTCTATTCAGATTAAAGTGTTTTTCTCCTTTACAAAATTCCCTAAATGATGCCTCTGTTTCTTTAAGAAGCACCTTCTGAAAGATTGTAATAACAGGAACCGAAATGACTGGTGTGAAGTTGCTTTTAACATTTTTAAATTTTGGCATCTTCAACTTACCATAACCAGTCAAATAATTCACATCAGAAACAGCATCAGAATCGGAACAAACAGAACAGTCATTATTTTCATCAAAGAGAAAATCACAGTCATTAAATTCATAATTATATATGGATAAATTCATTAAACTCTCATCAAACTCAGTTTCTTCAAAACATTCATCGTTCATTTAAAACATTCAAATGCTTATTCATATACACACTGACAAATTTTTGAAATATACTCTCAACAAAAGCATAAATGCCTTGACTTCTAGATAAATATCAGCAAAAGTCGGAAAAACGAGGAACAAATTTGCTCAAGACATTAAACATGTCATTATCCATACATAAATCAGATAAATTAACACATTCTAATGAAAAAACATTATAAGGAGTTCTGCATGAGACTTTTGTAATCAGACCTTCACTTATAGCGCCATTTCTCCCATTTCTTCCCTTATTGCGACTGTCATTTTGAAAGTTCACATTGTCAGCAACAGTAGAGTTGGAAGCCTCATTAGGAGCTTCAGAAACATCCCTATTAGAAGCCCGGTTAGATACCACAGTTCTGGCAAACAAGACATTTTTGGAAGCAGAATTATGTTCCGTAGAGGAAAAAGAAGACGCTGAAAAGTCTCTTTGTTTAAAACTGCGTGTCCAACTCCTGTTCACGCTGCCAGCTGAAAATGATACCTGTATCATAGTCTTTTAAGTCCCGGACTAGTTTTCCACGCTTTTTAGATACAATATCAGCCTCCAATTTACTTATTTTCTCACTAATATCAACCATTTGGGCTCTATAGTTGACTTCAGCTAAAAGCTCATTCTGCAACACTGAAATTTCTTGTTTGAGCTTGTCATGAGATCTTTTATTACGCTTTACCAGTGTACGGAACCAACCTAAAGTACACTGCAGAGAGGTTTGCTTCCATTCTTCCAACAAATCGGACTCATCGTCCGGCAGCAGGCAATTTATCAACCTCTGGGGTGATATTAAGACTTAAATACTTCTCCAACAATCTAGTGTCAAAATAAAGTGCAATTTCTTTGGCCATTAGCTTGTTTAACAAAGCCATCTGTATCCCCCAAGTTCCAAGGATCAAATTCAGTGTACTTTTATCACACCATCTCCAAAATGATAAAGGAACCAGAGCATTGAAAAATTAAAGCAATAAGCACAAATAATCCAAAGAATCCAAAAAGTAATCCCAGGAAAAGTACGGCTTGGACCAAAAGTAACAAACACAGCTTACTTAGATTTTGGGTAAATGAGGTGTGGTAACAGACCAGTTTGTCCAGAGACATCTTCTGATGGGGTTTAGATTGAAATAATAATGGTTTCCAGAGGGTAAGGGAAGAAGCTAGTTGGGGGGGGGGGGGTTAAATAGGAAAGTAGGATGATTGGGAGGAAGTGATGTAATTGTAGGGAGGGGCTTAATACGTTTTGTGAGAGTGCAACTGGGTAAGATATCACATTTTGGCATGAACTTGCTAAGGCAAGTGACATCCGAGACAACCTGTAGGCACTGTGGAGCAAGTAGGCCTTGGACCTTGATGAAAGGGGTGAAGTTGGTAAGTAATCATGATTGAGGTGAGGTGGATGTGGATGGCATGGTTGCTGGGTTGTTATTTTGTTGTGTTTTGCCGGGGTAGTTTTCATGAGTGTGATACTTGTTTGCAGGGAATTGGTTGGTGGGGTGGGTAATCTTGTTTGGAGCTTGGTTTCTGGTGTCATGAGGTGTATGTTGGAAGTGGTGGTGGTGTCCATCCTCACTTCAGGAGGCTCAGGTAGTGTGAGCATTGGATGTGTTCATATTAGTCTTTTTTTTTCTCTCTCATGTTGGATATGGAGTTGGTTGGTCAATGGTGGTGTTTCAGGTTGTGGTGGTGTGTGTAGTAATTGTTGTGAGTCTTGTGGCATCCCCCGGTGTTGGTGTGGCATGGCAGTCATGTGTTACTCAGTAACACAGTCTGTTAAACACTTTCCGAATATTAACTTTGCAGGCTGTGTATGCTATCCGTCATGCAGCTTTGGTGTGGTGGGTTTGGAGGAGATTGGTGCCTTGGAGTGGACGTTTTGTGAGGGGCCTTGGTTTCTTGTGGTGTCTTTAAGCTAAACACAACACTTGTATTTGAAAATATACCAATTTTCTTCAATACCCTCATTTTTCTGATGTGTTATTTAGGAAGCAGTTCTGAATGGTTATATACATTTTAGTAATAAGCAGTTTCTGACAATTTTGCTTTGGTAGTTACAAGTAATCCTTAACTGTAAAGAAATTGAAAAAAATCTATACTATTTTCACCAAGGCTACAATAAAGGCTTCCTGAGAAATCCACATTTAGCATTAGCATCGGAATCTGAACTTATGTTTTAGACAAATACATTCAGTGTACGTGCGGAGAATATACACTGCATGCACATATTTCTAAGTGAATGTCTGTGCAAATTGATAACCTTATCATACTGATCATGATAGAACAGTTACTGCAACTTTGACCTCTATATGTCAGTCCAACAAGGAAATATGTTCGTTTCTCAGCCTGTTTTACTAAGAATGGGTTGAAAATGAAACAGCAGAAGTGTTCTGTTTGAGCTGAAATTTTGTTATGTATTTGTACCTGTTTGATCTATTCAAATTTGTCTTGATCTGGATTCAGTTGTGGTTTGGAATTTGAACACCATGCCTACTTTTGAGGGCTGTGTAGAGCTGCTGTTTCATGCTCCAATTGAGGGGGAGGGGTTTGGATAGATGTGCAGTGGTGGTGACGGACCATTATAGCCATTGGGGTTGGCGCGTGCAGTGGGTACTATGACCTGTGGGAATTTTACAGAATGTCTAGAATTTTGCTTCATAATTTTCCTCTGTTCCTCAGAAAGCTTGGGGTTTTCCTGCAAATTATGAAGATCGAAGTTATTACATAATCACCAACATTTGGGTTGAGAACTTCGTATCCTTCAGAGGATCCATGCTTACACTAGATCTTTTATTCTCCCAACGCTGTGAGTTTATAAGATTAATGTTTAAAATATGTCCGTATGTTTGGGCCTTTGTCCCCACATGATTTTGGTTTCTTCCTTCATTAAATGGAGGGAATAGGGTTAGATAGATAGTAATAACAGCTTGAGGGGTACAGGCAGGCAAGAGGTAAGGGAACTGCTAGGTTTATTTATTTGGTTACTGATTATCTTGGTTTCATATAGTGGGGGTTGGTGGGTGTTTGTATACCTCTCAATGGTACAGATTTCATTGAACATCCAGAAATTTGCTTCATAAAAAGTCAGCTTTGACAATGGAGTGGTAGGTTGTGACGGTGGAAGGATCTTTTGGTGTTTTGTGCTGGAGGGGTCCAGCCAAGCTGTGAGATATTTTTGCAGGTCATGAGCTGTATTATTTACAGGTGCCTTCCCCTGCATATGTACAATATTATGCTAACCATCTCACACAGGATGGTATTGACATAGCTGGAATGATTTTCACAGAATCAGACTTAGGCCTGATATTTTCTGTCCATTTTATTGAATTGTAGTTTAGAATAATTTAGGGGTGAGTCATAAAGCGCATTTAGGATTATAGCAGAGGTTTGAGTTTTGGAAGTCATCTCATTCTGGAAGTTTAAGCTAATGCAAATCTGTTATTCTATCTACTGTCACACCTGATGTAAGAGAAAAAGGGGAAGCATAAAAGCTGCATTGTACAATTTTATCTTAAAAATAATTACTGGCTCTAACACTTCATCCTTTTAATATTAACTACACACAGTCCATATGCTGCAGTCTTAATAGAGTGCTCATTAAACAATAAGGAAAGATATAAAGGTGCACTACTGTTGGTGTCCCTTGGAAATGTCACAATATTAGTGCACATAAAAACATAAATCTTAGATGACTTTATGAATTCTAAAGAAATTCCTCTAGTTGGTTGATACTAAATCAATAAAATGTTTCTGGATTCAGCCACACTGTCACAACTATATTCCTGTGGATCAGGTATGAGCTTATTTGCTGATTGCAAACTTTGTGTACTTCTTACTTTGATTTTAACATTAGCAGTGGTAACAGATAGAAACTAAAGGGGAAAAAAAGTAGTACATGGGGAGGGCTACGTGGTTTAATTGATAGCTTATTTTTGAACGTATTATGGGAACCATTTTCAATAGCCTCATAACTCTCATATACATATTTTCGAAGGAGGCAAAGGTATGCATAGATTGTCTGGGTATTTGCCTGATAGTTTGGTCAGTTTCTCACCAATGGTAGTTATTGGCTGATTTCTATAAGGACAGACATTTGATTCCGGAATTCCCACCCTTCAGGAAATTCATGCTCATGCAACAGGATTTGGGCTCGGAGTTGGGTCTGGCCAGACCAGTTATGTATGTCATAAGACCAGTATAGCTTTGTAAGATCAATATTTATTAAATAATAGACTGAGGCATATCCTTCAATGGCACAGATTTTGTTTTAGTATGTCCAGATTTTGGTCCTGTGTTTTGGTTTGTTTCTTATAAAACTATGGTTGTCTGGCAAATCATCATGAAGTCAGAAAATAATGACAGACATTTGAGATTCAGGCTTATACCCTTCAGAAAATTTATACTGATACAGGATCTGTTATTCTAACAGTTTTCTAAGTTTGTAGGAGAAACAGTTTAAGAGACTTTAGTTTTGGGGCCTGGTCCTCCCATTATTTATGGCTTTGTCCAGATTTCTTGTTCTAAGAGGTTGAGTAGTGTTGGTTGAGAGATGAAGGTCACTGGGTGGTGGGTGGAATGTGCTAAGTGTTATATCCAAGATGACCTGTGTCTGCAGACTGGATAGCTAACTTACTGCTGGTGGTAGGGGATGGTCATAGGGATATTGTGTTGCCGCATAGACACAATTTAAAGGGTTGATTACCAGCTTTTATTGGTGGGGGTCACAGAGCTTGTATGGATGAAGGGGCTTAATTGGTGAACTTTCGGAGGGATGGGGCACTCCTTCAAGAGGTGTGTCACCTGTTTTAAGCACCATAACTTTATAGCTGGGTACATGTTGCTGTTAGAGCCTTTGTAGAGTAAAGTAGTACATGAGATGCTGCTAAGGTTTCACTTCCTACCAGAGGAATAGGTACTTTTGTTTAGTATGTTAATTTGGGTAAGAGAGTGTGCAGGGTCGTCTGTATAGTACTTGTTTACAGAAAGGCTTCTAAGACTGTTTTGCACATTAAGTTGAACCATACAGTGCGGTTTGGGAATTTTGGATGGAAGTCACGAGGTAATCCAGGTATTCACATCTGCTGCATTACATTCCGTTGCTGGTGGCAAAAGGTTTTGCTTGGGGATAAGGTAGTTCTGGGTTTTTAAGAATAGGAGATGTGGGGCAGGGTAGAGGCTGTGCAATTGATCAAGGTCGACCCCTGACAGCACCTACAGTTAAGAAGATTTGGTTGTGAGTGTACAGCACTTACAGCTGTCTTTTCATTTGCAGATGGGGAAGCACAGAGTGGACATCAGTTGGAGGCCCAAACCAAGTGCAGTTGAAAAGTGAGGAATGCAGCTTCGATGGATTTTTCCAGCTGCTGGAGTGGAGCGTAATGAAGTTACAGGTAAACCTACTTTAGTAAGTACTCAGTTAGACATGGCGGAATTGGGTGGATCTCTTGGGGTGAAGTTACAGTTACCCATCCAGTTCACTGTGTTGGTAGAAGGCCCATGAGGTGTTCTGATGACAGAATGCTGGAGTTTGTTCCTAAGATGTGGTATTTTCAGGGTGACAAATCTGTCCCTCAAGTCGGTATTGGGAATGTTACATACCAGGTAAGGTTTTAGAGAGAGTACCATGAGGACCATTTTGTTTATGCTTTGAGTGAATTTGTTAGGTAGGGTTTCAGGAAGCAGTGTACGTATGAGGGTGTTTTTAGGATATTTTGTGAATGGGGTGCTTTGCTGTCTACATGGGAGCTAAAGGGCTTAAGCAGGGCATGCTTTTGGAGTTTTCCAGAAGTAGGCCATGTTTTAATTCCTTACTAGCTCCATAGGTAACATGGAATGTTAAGGTTAGTTCTGAGTGCTGTGGCTAGGGTTTTAGCCAGAATTGTCATTAGGAAGTAGCGAATTTTGTGGGTGTTTAAGATTACGAAGGTGTTAGGCATTTCAAAGCAGTTGGCATATTAATCAGGAGCATAGTATCATAGTATAGCTACCTTTCAGGTATGATATGTTGCCGGAATTTTTTCGTTGCTATGCAACATAGGTGAGTTTTCAGGAACTAGTTTATGGGGGACTTGGGTAAAGGAGCATACTTCTACTGTACAGTTTTTTTCCAGGATGTCCAAATTTTGGCCCTATATTTTGAGCCATTTTTCAAAAAATTCTGCCTTTCTCGCAATTAGTGTCAAATCATTAAAATTTGGAGTTACAGAATTCCCTTCAGTAAATTCATGCTACTGCAAGCAAGTTTTTATCTTTCTAAGCTTGTGACAGCAATATTCAAAATTATTCCTATTTTGAGCTTTGTTCCATTTTCACTTATGGTTTTCTCCAGATTTCTTGGGCTAAAATGCTGAGAGGTATGTAAGGGGTTGTATATTTTGGAAACATAATCTCAGCGGAGCAGAGTTGCATAAAGAACAGTGCATAGATATGCCTAGTAAGTGGGAGATAGTGTAAGACAGATGAGCAGTCAAGCTGTGGCCATAGCAGGAGGGTTCAAGATTGAGTTGTTTCAGGAGAATGGCGTTGGTAGCCCACAGGGGCATATATGGGAACTAGAGAGCATGTGACATGGCATAGATGCAGGTACTACACATAATTTGCTGGCGTTATATTTTCGGGGGAATGATTAGGTTGCATTACTGGACAAGCTATAATAATTGAAAGCATAATAAGTTTGTATACATGATGTGTACAGCTCATGGAGTTTTGTTTTTTGGGAGAGAGGATTTTCAGTCATTTTGGGTGCATTGATGGGTCATTGGATTTAGTGAGAGAGGATTAATTTATTTAAAAAAAAAATATTTTGGTCATTCTTTTATCTGTTGGGGAGGCTAGAGAGGGCTGCAGTTAGGTTGGGCAGCATGCAATGGGGCTTGCATGATTATGGGTGGCATTGCAGCCCCTTACGGTCTTTGTGCAACATTTGCAAGGTTGCAAGGTTGCAAGGTGGGAATAATTCTGGAGTTACAGTTGGAATGTTAACAGAGGATTGGTGATTTAAAGAGGTGATTTCAAACTAAAGGTGTTGTGTGGTCTGCTGTGGTTATTTTGGCTTTGGGGAAGGGCTCATCAGCTAAGTCAGCTATTTAGACAACTGGTTACTTTAGCAAATTTTGTTAGGCCACAGGGAGGTTGATGATAGGGATCCAAATGGTTCAGAGTGTATGGTATTCACCAGATGACTGTGGTTCGAACTTTAGGTATGGTTAGGTTTGTTCTGGAGGGTTTGTTGGAAGTTTTGGAATGAAGGATGCGGAACAGCCTGGTCAGGCTGGTGGTCAGAGAAGAGGGCTAGGCTTATCCCTCTTCTGTTCCTCCTCTGGTTTTGGAGGTTCATTTCAATGAGTTGAGAAATGCAAGTGAGCGGTTGGATGCTACTTGCCAAGTATAAGTAAGCAAGTGGAGGTGAGGACACTGCTTATTTAGTTGGATGGTTATTTCAATGAGTTGGGAAATTCAAGTGAGTGGTTGGATGCTGCTTGATAAGTAAAAGTAAGCAAGTGGAGCTAAGAATGCTGCTTACTTGGTCAGGATGAGAGGGGTCATGCTGCCCTAATTTAACTGTTATATGGATGTTTGGAAATTCAAGTGAGTGGTTGGACACTGCTTGATAAGTAAAAGTAAGCTAATGGAGGTAATAATGTTGCTTACTTGGTTAGGGTGAGCAGAATCACGGCGCCCTAAGTTAACTGTTATATGGATGTTTATGCCATGATTAATACATGAAGTATTAGTTGGTCAATGAAGTTATGTTTATGGAATTTTAATAAAAGTCATAAAATGTCATTTGGTGTGATGTGTGTTTGTTGAAGGGGACATAGACAAATGAAGTTTGGTAACAGGCCAATTTGTCCAGGGACATCTTCAGATGGGGGGGCTAGACTTGAAATAGTAATGAGTTTCAAGAAGATAAGAGAAGATGCTAGCTGGGGGGGAGGAAAGGGTTAATAGGATAGTAGGATGATTGGGAGGAATTGAGGTAAGTATAGGGAGGGGCTTAATACATTTTGTGAGAGAGTAACTGGGTAAGATATCACATTTTGGTGTGAACTTGCTACCCACACTCCCTCCCTTTTTGGAGCATTGGGGATGGTGTGGTATATTTTGGGTGGGGAGAAGAGGGCCAGGCTTGTCCCTCTTCTGTTCCCCCTCTGGTGTTGGAGGTTCATTTCAATGAGTTGGGAAATGCAAGTGAGCAGTTGGACACTGCTTGCCAAGTATAAGTAAGCAAGCAGAGGTGAGGAGGATGCTTATTTGGTTGGATGGTTATTTCAATGAGATGGGAAATTCAAGTGGGTGGTTGGATGCTGTTTGATAAGTAAAGTAAGTGAGTAGAGGTAAGAATGCTGCTTACTTGGTCAGAGTGAGCAGGTCATGGTACCCTAAGTTAACTGTCATATGGATGTTTATGCCATGATTAATAAATGAAATATTAGTTGATCAATGAAGTTATGCTTATGGAATTTAAATAAAGGTTGTAAAATATCATTTTGGTGTGATGTGTGTTTATTGAAGGGGATCTGGGCAAACCTTGGTTAGAGATGTTGTACTATCTATAAAATAAGAGTTGAACTGTATTGCAGTTTCCAGTGATGAGTTATTGGAAAAGGGGTTAGGGTTGAATTTATGGCTAGGATGCAAGGTGGCTTTAATGGCTGCCCATAATTTTTAGGGTTGTATTTATTATTTTTCTGAAAGTCATTATTGCATAGTTTTTTTTGTTTTCCTTAATTTTTTTAGTATGATTGCAAAGCATTCTGAAATTTTCAAGTTATCATGGTGTTTTATAGTTTTACCATTCTTTCCATGCTTTTTGCATTAGCATTCTATTCTTTTTGGATAGCCAAATTCCATTATTTGTTTTTAAACTTTTTTCAAATAAGAGATGCAAGGTTATTTAGCATATTCAGAAAATTTGTATTTTATTCATTTACAGCATCATCTAAGGGGAGGATTTTTAGGAAGTTCCAGTTAATAGATGATGATAGGCTAGTAATAAACAATTTTGGGTTAAACTCGAAAAGTTTGTTTGCTGCTATATAAACATGCTGTTTAACTGGATGTATGAGATGTCTGGTTGCGTAGATTGGAAGATGATCACTGAGACATTCAGACATTGAACTTGAAGTGGTCTATTTGCTAGAGTCCCATAGAAGGATTCAGTCTAGTAGGGAATTTGATGTATTGTTACTGCATTTGGGGCTATTAATTAGTTGGGTGAAACAAAATAACTTTACTGTAGATGTAGAGGAGTTATTGTTTATGTCCAACCACATTGATATTCACATCACCTAGTAGTATGATTTCTTATGGAATTGTTATAGATGTCCAATGTAGTATATCTTCCAGTGTAGCTGTAATGTCGCCATGAGGGATTTAAAGAACAGTAATACATATTTGTTTATAATTGCTAAATTTCAGGAAAGTTATAATAAGTACTGCTGAATTGAATTTTAGTATTGATTTGTTGCAAGAGAAAATGTGGTGTCTGTAGGACATATTAAAGCAATAATATCACCCTTCTTCTTTATACTTTAATTACAGATGATATTATACCAGTGAAAATGTTTGGGAGTTAGCCTTTGTGGCAGAGTTTCAGTAGTATGTGGGTTGAATATAGTGACCGCAGCCTATTGTACAAAGGCAAAATTCTCAGTGAAAAATTTGGGAGATGGCCTTTGTTGCAGAGCTTCATCAGTATTTGGGTGAAATACAGTGACCAGAGGCTCTTCACTGTGTGGAAAGCTGATGACTAAATGGCTATAGTAGTCAGCTATAACTGTGGGGGCTCTCTGTGGATGAAAATACCTTATTCTCTCATCTTGTTATTTTTAAATGTTTTTTAATCTAGCTTAGCATAAGTAATGTGCATTTGTGAGGGTGTGCATATGTGTGTGTGTGTGTGTGTGTGTGTGTGTGTGTGTGTGTGTGTGTGTGTGTGTGTGTGTATGTGTGTGTGTGTGTGTGTGTGTGTGTGTGTGTGTGTGTGTGTGTGTGTGTGTGTGTGTGTGTGTGAATTAAGTTGTAATATTTTATGTATGTCAGTGTGAATAAAATTTAAATTTTTCACCTTTGGCCATTATTATTATTATTATTATTATTATTATTATTATTATTATTATTCAGTTTTTGACACAAGGATGTAGAAAACAATGTAACTAATTGCTGAGTTTGGGGGATGTCTGTGGTTGAAAATGACTGACCCTGCTGAACTGATAAAGGTAAAATCTCATTAGGCTATCTTTACAGAACTAGTGTACATTTGTATAAAGCAAATTGGAATTCTTTACTGTGGCCATTTGTATCACAATCAAATGTGTGATGCATGTACAATTGATGATAAAGTGGCAGTAAATTTTGAGTACAGATATTGCTGGATTATAATGATAGCAGTTTAAGTGACCCTTTATGGTTGAAATTTTCTGAAATGAGCACTTTTGTCATTATTTGTACATACATTTTGTTTCACTATTTACTGGGAAAATTTTTCAAAACTACAAATTTAAAACACACTCTTACAATTGTTGCTGTATTAAACAAAAAATATAATTAAAACTATGAAGAAGGTGAATCAAAGAATACATATGTTTATGCATGTCTTAAAAATGTGTGCTGGTGCCCATGGTTTGGTAACGGCCCATGCCCAAGTTATACTTAACCCACCACTGGAAAGATGCATTTTCAATGAATATGAGCTTCAAGGAAAGAAAAGTTTAGTGTTGCTCATCCTCAGTCTGTTTTCATTGTGAGACTGTTTTGTTTAGCAAATGGCCATCAGTTTTTGTGAAATGAAATTTGAAATAACAGTTGTAAATCAAATTCACGTCTTTGTGATCATTGTAAAAGTAAAGAAAAAAATAGAATGCACACTGACAGGTTTGAACAGTGTTTACGGTTACTAGGGAGAGAAAACCAAGTAATAGTTTGCTGGAATAGCAATGGACAGGCAATCTAGTACCCTGCCTAAGCCCCATTTGACAATAATCCAAGTCTGAGTATACATAACTGGTAGAAAAGCCAAGGATATCATCAAAGAAAAATGAGAGGGAGCAACAAGCTTTCTGTTTGCTGCTCCTTGCTGATCTCCTTCTAGTAATGAGCAGAGCATACTGGGGGAAGGGATTTTGGATGATAATGTGAATTATTTTTCCTTATAAAGCAACCCTTTCACCTGGAGCAGCTTACTTTTTCATGATGGTATGTTGACTGCTTCTAGCATGGGTTATGCTGGTCCTGATGCATTCTCTTTACAATCAATGTCTGCAGCAGAGAAACCATGACAAATCAGCAGAACTGAAAATAATTCATGAATCCACTAGTGTAAGTATGTTACCCACTGATTGTGTGGCTCTACACTAGGAATTACATTCCTACATTCCTTACATTTCTTTTATACAATTACAATTACATTCAGAGCAAATACAATACAATTACATTCCTAGTCAGAAACAGCTACTGTAGAAACCAGTTTAAATGAATGTCAAAGCCTCCTACAGGAAACAATTGGGTCTCACTTTGTCCTGAAAGAGGCAGGAAACTCTCCTATCGATTTGTGTTTCTCCTTCTCTTGCTCTGTCCTCTCTCCCTCATCCTCTTTAGTCAAAAATCGCATTAACTGCTGAATGGTGAAAAATAGTTACTGCTGTTCTTATTGTGTCTGACGAACCTTTGCTATGCACAGCTAATAATTAATATAATACAATATCTGATAATATGCAAAGTGAAGTAGTTATGAGGAATTCTGTAATAGTAACCCCCTGCCACACACACACACACACACACACACACACACACACACACACACACACACACACACACACACACACACACACACACACACACTAGTTGAACTTAAAACAAGTGTCATTTCTTCCATAGGTAGGCATTGCATGATGACATCAAATACAAAACAATATGTAGTAGTTAACATGTTTGCTGACAATGTGTTACTCCTAAGAATTAACAAGAATGTTGACATGCTTAGCTGTTCGCTGTGCACCAAAATGATTTATAAAGAGAGAGAGAGACAGACAGACAGAGAACTCTAATTTGTCAATAAGCCAAGCACACAGTCTTCCAGTCTTTGAGAAACAGAATTATGCATTTCTTCTGAAGGCATGCTCAGAGCAGTAGAGCACTTGGGCAGGTGTGTGTGTGTGTGTGTGTGTGTGTGTGTGTGTGTGTGTGTGTTGGGGTGCACTTTGTGTATACTCCTGAGAAGAGAGGTGCTGTCATATAACTTGACAAGATATGGCTCGTTCTCATGGGCTGTCTTTTGTATAATATAGCCTAAGCAGAAAGGAACACACTCGTTTATACACACTTATTTTGCTACACACAAACATCACAGACACACTCAAACACATGCATACATGTCTACATGCACATCAACCCCTCAGTCATTGGCATCCTGTAGTTTTTAAGAAAGAGAAGGAAATATATAAGAAATAACTGTGCATAATGATATAAAACAAACCATCTTTGAGTGTGTGTGTGTGTGTGTGTGTGTGTGTGTGTGTGTGTGTGTGTGTGTGTGTGTGTGTGTGTGCGTGTGCAAAGGTTTATGTACATGTGCATGTCAACCCACATTAGTGTGCGTAGAATTTTATAAAAACACACTGCTAAATGAAAAAGAAGATTCCCCATTTGTGAGGTAGTGACTTACTTGTGATCTGTGGGTAATATGTCAGGAAACCAGTGCAAACAGAAAGAAAAATGTGCATTTGATAGGTAGCTCTTTCGTGGTGGGGGGTCATCTATGGACAACCATGCCAACTGCATCATAATACCAGCCTTATGGCTTGGATTTAGATCAGCATAAAGGAGTAGGGGGAGAAGGGTTGTCTGTATGTATATGAGGAAACACTCATACCACATTGCCATTTAAGAATGTCAGAATCAGCCAGGACTGGAAAGGTAATAGTCCTCATATTTATTGCACTCCAATGGCACTGTCTCTGCTTAGTACCCATGTTTAGTCCTTCATGGGAATGAATGGCCTACATTGCCTAGAGATTAGTGGGATGACCTTAAATAAATGAGAAACAGAAAACAGTTGAAATAAGTGTTCACAAAGAAAGTAATATAAAAGTGAATGCAGTGACTGGATTACTTGTTAAGAACTCCTAGAAAGGCTAAATGACAACAGAAAAACTCACAGTCTCTTGTGCATGTTGATAATAACTGCAGATAAAAAAGGAAAGTTGGGCATGGGATGATTAAAATTAGAAAAAAATTCAGAAATAAGACAAAATAGAAATGGCACTAAACCATGTTTCTACATGTGATCACACTTAAAATAAACCTTTGACACTGTAAGTAACATATTCATAGTAAACAGTACCAAAGTAAAGTCCAATGAATCTGCTCACAATCCATGATTTTTATAGGTGTTCTTTGACTGCTTGCAGGCTTGTGATTAATATATCCATTTTGATAAAGGACATTTATTTATTTATTTTTTACAATTATCGGGTAAGCAAAAAGTAACAACTACAGGACCATTTGTGAAAATGCTGCATATAATGATTTGATCTAAGACCTTCACATTAGGGAAATAAGGTAATCAATTCTGCCTAAATTTGTTACATTTGTGCCATTTATGTTAATAGTCACACTCTATACTTGCTCTGACTAATTCATATGGGGGAAGGGAGATGCTGTCTAGTGCATTACTAATTCACAGTGAAAGCAGCTGGCTTCCTATGAATGCAGGGGTGAACTGTGTCTTTAAGTGGATGCCAGCTGGAAGCTCCTCCCCTCTTCTGACACAGCACATCCTGAGCAAAGACTGAGCTTCCTAAACCAGAGCCATTGCCAGTGGGGCTGGCTGGCAAAGTGCAAGGAAGCTGCAGCATCGGCAAATGAAGGACTAGCTTGCACAAATCACAGCATTATCTGACAGCTGCTGCATCACACAGGCTGCTTTCCTCCAGGTCCTGGAATTCTCACAGCGTGCTTCTAGTCCAGGCAGGCATTACTGTGCAGCTGGTTTTAAAAAAATTACAGATGGGACTACAGTCCACACTGCTGAATGTATACCAGTTATCCCTTGGATGTCATCACCACTCTGATTGCCCCATTTTTTGGTGTCTTGAAGACTAAAGCCTGAATCTTGCTTATTGGCGGTTCACAGCAGCTGTGTGTATATTCATATACTTGTGTGTATATGTGTCTGTGTATGTGAGTGCATGCTTCTTCTGCAAGCAGGTGTTTATTTGCACTTGTGTGATAATGTAACTCTGACTATTGGAATACTGGAAGAATACTCTTGATTATGCAATGCTCTGGAAGTCATCCACAGTCACGGATGGTAACAGAAAAGAAAACCTGGAACTGTAAGCTTTCTGTAGCATCTTTCTGTTTCTCTTGTCACATAAAAAGAGAGAGAGTTTGTGGAGTGAACATACTAAGAAATTCTGTAAGAAATAAATGCTGCTAGGTGTAAGCTGCTCTTCTATGACTTCAGTTTAAACTGCTCACTTTTTTTGTAATCTGAACAAAATAAAACTTGGGAACGTGTTACTTAAAACTGTCTTCCTTCACCTTGGAGTGTTAGTATCCCACTCTAATGGATTATGTCCATTCCTTTGGTAACTTCCCTAAGCATTTCAGCAGTGCAAAAACTATAGACAAGAGTTCTGTGTTAATGCAATCTTCCTTTGTCAATTTTTTGTAGAGATGAAAGAGACGAACAGTGCAAACTAAGAGATGCTGACAGGCACCAATACTGACTAGCTCTTATCCTAAGGGAGACTGGGGAAGAGAGAGTGAGACAGAGGGAGAACAACAGTATGAGATGCAAGATTTTCTGCTCAAGAGGGAAATAATCATTAAAAGCTTGGCTTATGGAGCTAGAAGAACCAGGAGGTCGAGAGTACCCTTCCTTGCTTGAAACCAAAATTAATAAAATCACAAAGAACCATTCATGTTGACAGAATAAAACGCTACCCTGGAATATTATATAAAGACTGTTTCTTTATGGCATTCTTTAATAAGAGGTTGGCCACTGTTTCCTCACCGGTTTCCATGTGTACAGTCTGCTGATTTCAGAAAACTGCAAGAGATATAATGAATATCTGGGGATTCTCATTAAAGAACTGTGGTAAATACATGTAATCTGTATGTCTTAAATACAGCATCTACAGACAAGGTATGCATAACTTACTAGGTGAAACTTCTGTACTGAAAAGCATTTTATTCTGAAATGTTCTTCCAGGCATAGGGGAAGTTTAACCAGCTAAAATATTTTGCACCTGAATAGAATAAGTATAGACAAATATTCTCCTTCAAGAAAGCAATGGATTACAGGTAGACAATGTTTCTTCATTTAGCACATATGGTACTGCACGGATATTATGACAAGCAGTTGGACTGCAGGGATTACACAGGTGAGTGCTACATCTAGGATACATCAAAGAGTTCAAATAACTTTAACCACTAAAGATATCAGTATAGCAGATAGTGTGATGTACTTAAATGCTATGGCAAACTTAACAGCTGCATAACATCAGCTTGGACTGAAGGGGGATTAAATATGTGGCCCAATACAGAATATTCAGCCATGCTAATTCTGAGCACAGGCCTTTTGAGATAATGGTTGAGTTTACATTTGCTTGGCAACGAGTAGTCACTATTTTGGAGATTCAATACGTCAAAAATAATGACCAGATGCAAAGATAAAAGACCTTGTTAGAAATTGTCCAGACTTAGCCCTTCATAAAAAAGATATCCTTACATGATACTCCATTTTAGTCATTCAAGTTTTAGAGGACAAAGACTGGACCTGGATAAGAAGCCTATTTCTCTAGTGTATGCAGTCTGTTACACACAGATAACTGGCTTAATCACTACATGGAAAGATATTCAGAAATATCAGCATTAAAATGCATATTAAAATGTACCATATGGAACCAGAACCAAGGCAATATCAAAATATTACATTTAAACTGATAAAGAAACTGAAAGTAATTCACTGTCAAGACTTTCTATTAGAAGACCATTAATTCAAACCAGGGAAACAGAAAATACTATGAGATAAGAGGACTTAAAGTCTGCATAGTACCCCATGGCTGTCAGGGCTAAAGCTGGAAACAGTCTTGCCTTTCATTCTTACTGCAACTGCTATATGCCTAATATCCCAGCAATGTCCTGAAGGTATAAAGCAGACAGCAAGTTACAGTGGTCATCCTCTGGCAGACCTTCCTGGACACTGGCACTGAGTCATTCTGAGTGGGATGGAGCTCTTTTCTTCTTCTTCATCATTATCTGGTGGAATTTGATTGATGGGATGATTATTTGAGCAGTAATAGTCTGTTTTAAAATGTTGAGCTCTCCCTGGCTGAGAGGGGCTCCATGGGGGAACAGTGAGGTTCAGGGAGAGCGGGATGGGCAAAAGCTCACTTCCTCCGAGTTTCTGCTCACGCACATGAAGGATGTCCTCCAGGGCCACGCAAGACAGCGAGACGAGTGAGCGCCCCTCCAGTGAGAGAGAACGCATCCGGAGTCACATGAAAATGGTGATTGGACAGCTGGAAGGAATCCTGCAGGAACTGAAGGATGTCGCGAAAGAGCTACGTGAGGTAAGCCTAACAATACCTATCTGTATCCCTACCTCTGTCATGACCTTAATCAGAAATGATAACTGGGTGATGAGCCAGAAGAATATGACTTGGCATGTGTGCAGTGGACAAATAGGTGGCCTGTGGAAATGTCCTCTTCTAAAATCCACTGAAAAACCACATTTGGTCTTATATATAGCAATTGCATGATGCCTTTGGTAGATAGTGGTGAATGACTGATTCAGTAAGATACTTTATTGATACCCTACATTTTTGAACTACTGACGTTCTTGGTCTACATTTATTTTAAGAATAAAATAAAATAAAAAAAAATCACTGAACATTATAGCTCAGTTCACCTACAACCAAGCTTTCAGGTAGTTCAGAGAAGTACAGGTTGCTATTATACATGGTATTGTTAGTGAACAGAAACATCAGATGTGACAGTTGAATTTGGGAGAGAATATCCTAACAGATACATTACCTATACAAACAAAAATGTTAACTTTAACTGGAAGACGTTATCTTACCTACCTAATAAAGTATGTGCATTCCATCAGTTGTTTGGGCAAATGCAGCTTTTACGTACAAAGAAAATTAGTTGGGATTAAAGAAAACCGTAAACCTTGTGTTACCTCATAGGGTGATGTGTAGCTGATGTACCAACACTAAGTATACTGTGGCTTACATGAAAAGGTTTAATGCATTGTAACTTAGCTTTACTTCCAGCTGCAGTCTAATGTAAAGTTATTAAACATGTGAATACACATGAAAAGGCTTTTTGTCCCATTTTGACACACACAAAATTCAAACCAAGTTCACAAAGGAACGTATTTTCTTTATGATGTAGACTTAAAATTAATTCATCATGCATGTAGCAGCACATTCTGAGTAAAATAAATTCATTAAACTGGATTTCACTTATCAAAGAAAAAAATACTGTATACTGATCCAGGTCTAGAATCAGCCATTTTGCATATATTTAAGGCACACTGAAATTCTGTACCAGCAGATGTACCAAAGAAGCAGCATCTTAATGTTTTCTATTCTTAGCATGAAGAACAGTAAAATGAAGAGTCTAACACTAGGATATAATGCGTGTTAACGGAGTAGGTAGAAGGAACACGAGTAAATGATGTCTTCACTTCCACACTGCTTCGTCAATATTTATTAGACATGTCTGCAGAAGGATGCAGTTCTGTCAGAAAGTAAATATCTTTCTCTAGTTATTTTATAATCTACAAATGAAATCACATTAACATAATGAATCAGTGACTGGACATTAATTTCTGGGTTTGAGTAGATCAATCATATTAATTTGTGACAGAAATCTGTGCACTCAACATAGGAAAGAGAAAAAGTCCATAACCGAGCAGACTCTAAAATCTCTAGGCCATTTCCTAAGTGTTATTAAAAAGCCATTTTTTTCTGTTAGTAATATTATCCTCAAAAAAAAAAAAAAAAAAAAAAAAAAAAAATGATGTGTTTGAAAAAAAAAAAAAAAGCTTCAGAAAAATTCACCATTGCTATTCTATGCCCCTCCCCCAATGATTACATAAAAGTAATAAAATGCTATAAATATATATTTGTTACTGCAACTGGTATACGGAAAAGATGACACTCAGGATCAAAAACTCCATTGCTGTGAACATATCCCCCTCCTAGAACTCCTAGCCCTAAAACTGATGTAGCATTCTGTTTCCTGCACCAAGGTGAGCGTCCTAGTTTCAGAGATGCCTTACACTGGGGGAATCTTACAGCACATTTAACCCTTTGTTATACTCAATTCTTATTTACAGTGTAGCAGCTAGGAGTTTAAAAGGACATACTAAACCTTAAGTCCCTTTTGACTTCATGTTACTGTACCACCTGTTCTTGTGTGTATGTGCACATGTGTAAGCTCTTCTGAGTGTCTATTTAGTATTGCCTCAAAATACCATAAGAATAACATCAGAATATATCTTGTATTTGCCACAATTGTGAATTTTTGTATTTGTCATATTATACTATGCATTTGTGTGCAATATAAGATTGCTATGAAATAAGGAATGCCCTGAAGGTTAAAGTGAATGGGGACTTCACTTGCCTTCTGAAATGTGTGATTATTTTTGATCTTTAAGAAGAGACTGCATCTAATTTTGTTATTAAACACTATTGTGAATGTGTACATGTGCAGCATGCATATCTGCATTACTAATGGCACAACTGTCTGGAGCCTGATTTAGTGAGTGCCTTGTTTGTGTTAAACAGCACAACACTGAATGTATGATTTTACAATTTAACTGTAGCATCTGAATCTGGGTACTTGGCATTACTTTGCAGTTATGAATTATTAGAGTTTGGAGTATATGAAGTGGAAATAAACTTAATTTGAGTTACCTTTGCCTCTACAGATGTGTGCTGAATTTCATTTGAATCACTCCGGAGTGCCTGTGTATATATATGTCTGCATATACATTTATGGTCATTTTGTACAATCTGAGACATTCTGTAGATCAACCCTTTGGAAAAAGCATTTTTCTGAACTTTTAGCAAGGCACCTATGCAGCTTACAATAAAGCTATATATCAGTATTTTGTATAGACATCAAATATTAAGTAACATTTGTTAAATAGGCAGAGACAATCCTTTCAAACATTCACCACAATGAATATTTTGGTGTGAGACTATCCATTTGTTTATTTATTGACTAATTATGCACTTTTGTAGCCACAAGAGTATTTCAGTGATTCAAGGATAAACCAAGCCAGTGTGATTTGTTAAAACACATTTGCAGTACATAAAGATGCAAAGATTTCAAGAGTGAGCAGACTAAAAATTGTTAGTAAGAATATTGCTGTATCATAGTTGCATTTTTTGTCTGTACAGTGCCTTGCTGTTTTGTGTGTGTGTGTGTGTGTGTGTGTGTGAGTGTGTGTGTGTGTGTGTGTGTGTGTGTGTGTGTGTGTGTGTGTGTTTGTGTTATTATTATTAGTGCACACATTTTTGTTTATGAAGGGCTGAATTATACATGCTGATTGTCTAGTTAGTGAAGCATAATTTTCATGGTATTAAATAAATTCATGCATATGTATCTACATGCAGACATAAATAAAGTATTCAGTGGTCTTGGCAGACTACTTCAGCCATAGGTGCTCATAGGAATATTGCGTTTACAAATGAACTGTAATGCCATATGAAATGTGATGAATAGTGTTTTTATATGACAACTTTATGAAACACACTGCTAGAACATCAACAGAATCATCATGCTGCTGCCACTATCTATGCCAGGGAACGCCACAAGGTTGAATACATATGTGACTGCATATGTTGTCTTGTGATTGTAGGGCACAATGGATAGTGTTTGTGTGTGTATGTGTATGTGTGCAGGATCTACTGAAGGTGAATGTACATTTACAAGAATTGTGGAACTGCACGCATGACCATGACACCATTATGGCGGTCTATGCATCCATATATACATCTGTGTATAAAAGTAAACGTTTGCAAAACTGTACAGTGGGAATTCCACACTGCAATAACAAGAATTTAATAAATCTGTCTGCATATCTGATCCTATAAATCAGATTAAACTGTACTTGAGTTTTTTTCTTTTCTTTCCGTTTTTGAGACTATAGTTCTATATATTCACATTTATATAAAGCAATGCTCCTGTGAGCGAACTACAGTTACTGAAAAACTTTTCAGTAGTTCTTCATATAATATGCGGGCCCCTATTATATCATTGAAAGAGCAATTCATTGAACAGTGTTTTGAATGGCATTTTGTCCAACATGCCATTCGTCGAACTGTTTTACTGAGATTGCATTATGGTAGGGATCTGGAAATTTGCGCTTTCCCCACTATAGTGCAATCTCGGAGTTGGTATATATAATTAGTGGGGGGAGGGCTGGGTTCAATGAACAGCATTTCCTTTGAAATGCCATTCTTGAAGTAATGGTTCAATGATACAATACGGACCCATAATATGTATATAGATACCACTAACAGAAGCATACATACATGCACGCAGACAAAAATACAGAGGGACACACACACACACACACACACACACACACACACACACACACACACACACACACACACACACACACACTGATGACCACAGACACACACATATACACAGGTATGCACACACATACTTACATAGACAGTCACACAGATGCACATATACATAGACAAAGAAGACACATGTATATAGACAGACAGATACACATATACACAGAATGAAGTATATTAAAGCTGTGTACTTAATTTCTAGTAAAACTCTTGCACACCCATATGTATGTGATGTTATATGATGGTTACGAAGCAGCAAACATATGAAGAGATAGAGCTTTGTTTTTTAATTTTTAATCTTGTTGCCCCCCCTTCCCCTGGCCAGGATGATAATTTGCAGGGGGTGGTGCCTCTTCTTCACTGTATATACCAAACATTTTACGTCCCCTGCAAAGGAACTTGGGTGCATATAACCATCTTAAAATAACAGAAGAGGAGATAGAAGCACTGTGATCATATGTAATCTGCTCTTAACTGCAGATATATTTCATATGCTCTGTAATTTTCTCAGGGCCAGACATGCAATGACATAAGCATGTACTTAAGGCTGCACCCCCATGACTTGCTGTTGTCTGCACTTTCCCCAAGACACAAATATATTTGTGAAATATCAGTGTTGCTCTCCGTCATCCACTAGAGAACAGTATTGTGACACAAAGCCCTGACCCTGTCAACCATAGGTGAAGTGGCTTTTGGATCTTTTTAATTTTCTTTAAATGGATTTATTTATTCTTTATATACTTGATAAATTAATTGGTCCCAGGACCCTTTTCCAACACAAACCCGATGCTTAAGCCTACCACCTTTCAGCCAGACCTCCAACATCTGAAGTCATTAGCACATCTTTCGCCGATAGCATCAAAGGTGGATGTTATGTCCTTTTGCTAAGAGGCTTTAGGAAAATGATCATTTTGTAATTATCTGCAACGTTGTAGCACATCTGATCATCTGCATATAATTATATGAATACTACACACACTAAATATACATGCATATGAATGCACACGTTTTTGAATATATGCACATAATTATATGGATACTATGACATGATTGCACAGCGAACATCTGCATATGATTATATGAATAGTACACAAACTAAATGTACATGTACATGAATGCACATGATCATGAATATATACATATAATTATATGGATACTACAGACATGATTGCACATTGAACATCTACATATGATTATACGAGTACTACACACACTAAATATACATGCATATAAATGTGCAAGTTCATGAATATATGCATATAATTATGTAGATAATACAAACATTATTGGTGATCTACTTAATGTTACTTTATACAACTGTATACATCACACATGAAATCATACCACAAAGAAAAGTGGCATATGGTAGTGGTAATGCAGGAACATGTGCAGATATGGTAGTAAGGGAATCTAGGTGTTCCAGCCATCAGACAGAGCACCATGAAGCTCTGTGCATTAGTGCTTGGTGCAGTATGCCAGACCTAAAATTCTAGGTTCCTTGATAACTAAGAACGCACAGCTGTATTGCACATTAGTGGTATGAAGCTGAATGCATGAGGTTAGATGCATTTATAGCAACACTATTACTGTGAACTTACAAATGTGATTGGTGGCAGAACTACCACAGACTTTTTTGCATGTTGCTATAGCAAAACTGGCCAATCTGTATGAGATTCATGTTAACTCATGGAAAATAATTTCAGTGAGTAAAATGGCATCCCTGAAAACCACTTTAATTGAACCACAAACAGACCATTGTGCATTCCCCATGAAGGGGACAGCTCCATAGTCCTGTGGTTGCACAGAAAAACTGGGAAAAGGGAGGCAAAGTAAAGGAACAAAGAAAGTAGTTTTCAGCAAAATTATTTTGTATTATTGGCACTCACAGAAACACTTGTCAAACACCTGCCACATTCCCACAGCATGCATATGTAGTTAATGTGTGGGAGTTCAATGGAATCAGACGCATTTGTATCAACAAAATGCAGCTGATATTTATATATACATATATATATATATATATATATATATATATATATATATATATGTCTGCGTTCCGAGAAGTATAACATACCCTTTTGTGTTAACTGAATCTACTACTGCTATGTGCCTTACAGCTGAACATTTCTGTATGTTTAAATATCATAGGACTAATAGATGTGTATGTGCTTTTGCACAGGTTTTTCTGAAGCAGAATTGCATGTGCTGTTGGAACAATGTGGTGCTACATGTATATAGACTGGGGATACAGGAGTGTATGGACTTTCAAAAGAGAAATGGTTACATTTTGTATTGCAATCCTGATGAAAAATCTAGGAACCATCAATTAACAGACTTTTCATTTACTTGGAAACAAGTTATTCTAGGCTTATGGGGCTCTTACTGTGACAAAAATAGTTGCATTGCATTGGCCATGGAGACTGCTTTAGGTGAATATTATAGAATATTATATCATAATTGAATGAAGCACACCTCAAAACATATCTCACTTCAAATTTTCACTGTCCATGATTAAATATCTCAAAGCATACAGGCCTTCAGGTAATATCATGAAATTTTAAAAAACAAGAAAAAATTCTCATTCCTTTTTCATAGTTGTTATTATGATAAATATTCCTTTCAGGAAATGTAGAAGTGAATATAAATATTTCACTGTTCAGAAATTTAACAAATTATGCCTTCATTTATGGTTAATAATATGTTCTATACTAAACATCAATCACTTTTATTTAAATGTTAACAGTTTAATGAGTATTTTAGGTGAATCCTGCGTGTTTTCAGATTCTTTCCGGCACAAAATGAGCATGACACAGACCTAATCCTAGTGTCCTGCAGAAGATGGCAGGCTGTTGTTAGACACAGACATATATAAACTGTGCACTCATGCATATGGACAGGTAAGAGGAAACACCCATTGTCAACCAGAATATCTTAGGATCAGGAAAAAGCTGGAACATCTAATGAAAAAAAATATAAAAACAGATATGCTGTATCAGTAGGCATCTCATCAGGGAGCTAGAAAGAACCAAACACTGTCAGGCTTATCTGTATAATTTATTGTTGCTTTCTTCTATAACACATATTTCTTTGCTTTCTGAAATTAGATTGCATCTCTTCTTGGGACCACTGGATTCAAGGTGTTTTGTGATACATTTAGGCATCAAACCTTTGTTGGCTAGGCTTACATAGGCCCTTGGGCCAATAGCCAAGTACCTACCTATGAACCTATGAACAAAGTGGATGCATCAGCTTGTAGGTTTACTGGCATGTTGTACTGCATGTATGTGCACCTGTGCAGATATTGTGAAGCAGCACACCTGTGTATTAGAACAAGGTTTCTAAAATAACAGAGATCTTATGATAGAATCGACTTGGAGAAGTGAAAGAAAAGAGGGAGGTTAAGAAGTGTGGCACTGTTTCTGCAGCACCCAGGTGGTGGACAGAGCCAGAATGGTTAACTGTTGATTTAACAGCCAAAGTTGTCAAACACAAGAGATTCATTCTGTAAACCCTTTCTTTGAGTGCAAAGATAAGAAATGAATGCCACAAAAGAGAATTATTTCTTATTTTCATAAGTTTTAAATAAGAAGTATTCAAGTAACCCTTTCTTTGAGCTTAACTTCTGCCTTTTTTCTAAATTTTATATTTGGTAATACATGAGCAGCTGGGTAAAGGTGGTGGTGGGGCTTAATGGCATGTTTGAAAAAGTCAAGAATGATTATTCTGATTTACTGCTTAAACTGAAAAAGGGGGTGACTGACATGCTGGGGCCACTGAAAGCTTACATGGATTACTATCTTAACTGTAATATGTAAGGGAAACTGACACAGGTTCAATACAGAGGGACAAACACAAGCTTTTGTTAAGGAATTTGTGCACAGTGGAAAATGGAGCAACAAACACAAAGAAATAAAAAAATACAAATATCCCAACAAAAAACCTGCTAAGGGCTATAGAGGAGAAAGAATTACAAGTATTAAGGAGAACATCTGATTTAGATGCACCTGTTGGAAAAAAAATAGCTAAAGAGGAAGCAAGGCACATGGAGTGGTGTGGAGTAGGTTCTGGGCATGCCAGATAATATTAATGGAGGAAAGAAGACTGAAAATAAAGGAAATATGAGGGCGTTGCACAAGAAAGGTACGGTAAGAAGAAAAAGAAGCTGGTCAAAGCAGAAATCCAGCAGAGGAGGAGATTCTCAATGTGATTGCAGAAAATGGAGGGGCAGAGATACAAGAAGATAAAGAAGAACATACCAGCAAAGAGGAGACACTAAAATTGAAGCCTCATGGCATAAGCGCCAGAAGCTGTTAACGACTTGGGGGGGGGGGGTGACAGCAGCACTCAGTGAACTAAAAAGGGGAATTTTTTTATAACTATTTGCTACCACAACATAGGTTCACTTTTAGGACATTTTAAGCTTAGCCAATTCCCTTTTGGTGCTTGAATTAACATTTTCTGATTGGTCTTAGTTATCCCCATGGCTGATAATTGTATATTAGTCCTAGTGAGAACAACTGTGATCATACCATAGCTAACTTGAGGGGGCCACGTAAGGGATGCAGCATTTAGGAACTGCCTCTATTCATTAGTGGCATGAGGGGAAATCCTGGAGTACATTTTCTATTACTCATCCGTAGATCCATGTTGCATTTGAATATGGATGGATGAGCTTTGCTTTATTTTTATGGATAGCCTGTTCCAGAACAGTGGTAGCCTCTGTGATACATATCCATCTCTCCATAACATTCAGTTTAGATACCTGGACTGAGTATTTCTGATGCCATTTGACCTGCTAATGTTCAGCAGGTCCATCTGTATTATGTCAGAGGATGCTTTGTATGTCAGACATGTCACCTCTAAGTACTCTGTAGGATACTGAGTATAGTAATAAATCTTTTTGGTGGTCCATGCAAGACATATTGCTTAGGACTTGTATCCTTTTAGTAAGGTATCTCTGAAGGTATTCCAATTGTTGCATGGGGCTGGACAGATACACGCTAAAGTGGGCATTATACAAAAATGATTGACATAATAAGAACTTTGTAAAGGGGGACAACAACATCTCTAGATCTAGTCACAATCAATTTGTTTATAAGCTGTGCAATATAGAAAGGCTTTCTTATGACTCTGGGCACATGTTGGTCAAACGTTGTCACTGTACACAAGTTCCCAAATGTCAAACAATTGGATCAATTCTCAGAGGGCATTGTCATGATTTTGACACCAGTAATTATTTGGGACAAATCTTCCAGCAAGATGGTTAAGTCATTTGGGGAATCAATAATGTCTCCTAGCTTGCAGTTATCTCAAACTTAGCTGGCCAAAGCTCTTTGGTATTTCCTTTTACTTTTGAGATGTATATGCCAAACAGAAAAATCTCAGCACCAAACCCTGGGGGACTCCATTGGTGACTGGTCTCTTCCCCTGTTTTGATCTCCTGCATCTTGTGAGCCAAGCTGGCTATGCAGCTGGTGATGTAAGTGTTTGAGCCTACATTATTCGTCTTTTGTACTACACCTGAGTAGGGAATTGTGTCAAAAGGCTTGGCCAGGTCAAGGTAATGTGGTGTGAACTGATTTACCTTCATCCATTGCTTTGGAAATGAGTAAAGCTCAAAATTTGCCCATGATTTTTGAGCCTTTCACACTTTCCTCCGGGCTGTGTTCAAACACATTTTTAGGGCCATGCATACATGTATGCATTCCTTGATTCACCTTCCTGATTGTATTAAATTATATTCCTTGTATAATACAGCACACTTGTTAGACTTAAGTTAAAGCGCATTTTAAATTTATTGTTTAAACATTTTTCCAGTAGGCAATGAAACAAAAATGCATTAACCAATAATGACAAAACTGCCCTAATCAGAACATTTCAATCATAAAGGTCTACTTCCACATACAACTGCATTTTAAATTTATTGTTTGAACGTTTTTCCAGTAGGCAATGAAGCAAAATGCATGCCCCAATAATGACAAAACTGCCCTTTTCAGAACATTTCCATGATAACAGTCTACTTCTACACACAATATATAAATACAGAATCACAGTAGTGTAAGCCATAGGCATGTTGCACAGCTTCTTGAACTTATTTTCAGTGGGGGGGGGGGGGGCAAAAGGCCAAAAAACAGGGACACATTTTAAACATTGCTTGTATAATTTTGGAAATGTTGTGTTACCACCATGCATTTCACTGCTAAATCTTGAACCCAGAACCATGTGAACTACAGTCAGAGCACCATAACACTAAGCTAAACCAGTAGCTTCTTGAAAGACAGGAAGACAAACTTAAATGGCTATCATATAATTTAGTGAATTCAGTTCTCACTTCTCACCATAGCTCCAACCTCTTAGCACAAACATGCAAAACAAAGCCAATAATGGGGGAATACAGCCCCAAAATAGGGACATATTTCAAATACTGATTTTATAACCTTAGAAAATAGCTAGAATAAAAGGTTTTGTTTTACCACAGAGGCATGCATTCACAAGTGACGGTGGCTAGGGACTTTAGGCTCTTTTTACCTGTACACAAGGTACAGGGTTTGAGCCTGAGTACATCTAGCCACCAGATGTATTCCGCTGGGGGCATACACACACACAAACACACACACACCTTTCAGTTTCTGACATTAAATCCTTCAGCAGCATCTGAAATTAAATCCTTCAGCAGCTAAAGCTAAAACCGTCCATTCCTGCTAGCATTCAAAACCAAACCAGCCGGAAATACATGTGTTGAGCTAAATAAAACCTTCAGCAGCATCCAAAATTAAATCCTGCAGCAACTAAATAAAACCTTCAGCAGCAGCTAAAACGGTCTGTTCCTGCTTGCATTCAAAACTAAACCAGCCCCAGAAATACGTGTGCCCAGCTGATGTCATCACGCACGCAATGATGTCAGCTGCTAAAGCACAAAAATGAAAAATTCAAAAATAAAGAATGGGACAGTTGGGAGGTGATCTGCAAAAGTGTTCACCTCATAGACTCCAGGGACAGAGTTTGATTCTTACCTTTGGAAAATAAATTGGCTAGGCGTAAAATGGCCCATAAGGGCAACTAGACTAGTACTCAACAATGAACTTATGAACCTATACCTGCTGTGAGGAGAGTAGAAAACCTATGGGGTATTTTCAGAGACTGCTTCACACAGGCTTCCACAGTGTCTCATAGAACAGGATTAATATATTGCATTAGCATGTCACAGTTCTGCAGCTTGCTTCAAGAATGAAATCACACCTAAAGTTTTGTGATCTTCAACATTTTAATGCTATATTCACTGTGTGGATACTTGGATCATCCTACAACCTAGAAGCAAACCTTCATGACATTCTTCTTTACAAATCCTGCATCATTTGTTTCCAGAAGGCAAGGCAAAGCTAAGAACTCGTCTCTGAGCCATCTGTGGAAGCTACTGAAATTCCATTCTCTCTGTCTCTTAAGTTAATTGTTTGTAAAAGCAACTGCATCAGTTCAGGCTAAGGAAATGTCCTTGACTGCCCCCCCCCCCACACACACACATACACATACTTTAATAGCTTATCTATTGTTAGCGAATTTAATTTGAGCTATGGATGACTTTGCATATCCCCAACTAATAACTAAGCATTTTTAGTCCATAATTATTAATGTACATGGTTTTAAATGGGTCGCTGTACCATTATTTGTGCTAGAATTGCCTGCATAGGCTGATCGTTTCCTGCTGCTATGATTGTTTATCTCTGCCCACTTTTATCCCCTTCCACCACTAATTCCTCAGCCATCTTCCCAGACCCTTACATTTATTCCGTCTTAACTACTCCTACAATTTAGTACATATTACCCAGCTCTTAAGGACATATACATTAAAAACCCATTTCCAGTTTCTATCCTCTATCAGTTCCTGCTTACCATTGCCTTTATCAATCCAGTCACACACGCACTTGTAGAGTATAATTGATATATATATATATATATATATATATATATATATATATATATATATATATATATACACATATACCACAAAACCACAAAAGCACTTTTCTTAGAAGCTGACATATAACTTCTTATAGCTACTACCTTGGAATACTATCCTTAACATCAGTGCATATTTTTCATCTCCTCCCTCATCTATACACTAGTCACTTCTTCACCATTCCCTCCCACAAACTCATACCATACAGCTTCCTGCAGACAAGCTAAACACTCTCCACTGCAAACATCTGCCTTAACTATCCATATACTACTCTATAAACATCTCCCCAGCCTTTATCAAACATCTTTCGCTTCATTTGTCATACCACACACACATTAATATACCACAGGGTCATCATCTTACTAAACCTCCACCTTCTTTGATGCACCATCTAAACTCTCACCATCTCAACTCGCAGTGACAGTAAATTAATTGCTACTGCTTTGATCACTCACAAAACTCAATCACTTCACTCACTACCATAATATACCCACATCATATCCCAACTCTACCACAAACGCACATACATTACATCACAAAACCCTTCTTTCGCTGTCTATCACTCCTTCTCTGTTCCAATATACATGCTCAGATATGTTCTCTTATAGATTAAGAATAGCACTTTATCAGTAGTACTGAAAGTCTGATATAAATACAAATGGATCTATGCCTCTACTCACCCCCACCTCCATCATGAAACTTAGTGGAGATATTCACCCTTTCCCCACACCTACACAACTACCCACTATGGCTAATCCAGTACTTTCCAATGCTCCAGAGACAATTTTCCAGTCAGGGAATGAAACTAACCTCATTCTTTTCAACATTAACCTCAGAAGCATTTGCAACACAATTCATGATATTCATGCATGTCTAGGTTTTTATTCCCCTGACATTGTAATTGTCACTGAATCCTGGCTAAAGCTAGAAATAACTGACAGCTAAATTATTCCTCCAGGTTTTAATATACTCAGAATTGACAGAAATCTTAAACGAGATGGTGGTATTGCTATTATTTATAAAAAACAACTTATAATAATAATAATAATAATAATAATAATAATAATAACAATAATAATAATAATAACAATAATAATAATAATGCTGAATTTCTGATTGCATATCGCAAAATCAACCAAAATAAATATATATGTATTTCAGCAGTATACATTCCACCAAGCAACAACATTACCACAGCTGAAAATATCCTACACTGAATATCTGACAAGATCCCCAGGAATCCTTCATCTTAGATGACCTAAATATAGATTGACAGTCCATAAACAGCAGCAACCCCAAGGACTCTGTTCACCTAATTGGCCTTACCCAACTAATAACCTCCACTACTAGAATCAACAAAAGCAGTAACAGGCAGTCTACACTGGACTGGATATTGACAAACAAACCTCATAATATAAAATCTTCTGGCTGCTTACCAGATATTATAAATGCCACCTCCCAAACTATGTAATAAGACAACAACATGGTTCACCCAAACAAATAATCTATAAACAAGTATGCAATTTAACCAAATTTGACAAAGACACATTTATTACAGCTCTGTCCCATTAGAGCTGGAATGCATCAAAAGTAATGTCCCTAGATGAAGTAGTTACTCACTTCAGTTAAAACTTCTTAAAAATACTAAATAATTTAGCACCAGTGAGGACAAAAAGGGTAAAATCTATCACAGCACCATGGCTGACAAATGAGACCAAGCAGCTTATGCTGAAAACAAATAAAGTACTGAAAGAATGACATAAGAATAAAAAACAACATGCCTATCAAAATTTTAGATATCTCAGAAACAGTACCAAGATCCTTGTTAAATCTAACAAGCAAATTGCACTAAAGTAATCTAAAAAAAAAGCAACAAAGCAACCCCAAGCTTTTTTGATCCTCTGTAGAAAAACTATTACAGCCTGGCCACACCACTGCACTCTGTCCTCCTACTTCAAAACAACAAACAGTTCATTGCCACTCAGCTCAACACTCATTTTATCCAGTCATTTCTATCACTAATCAGTGATCACCTCACTTCACCCCTCCAACTTCCATCTGTTCTAGAAAGCAACACACTGTATTTTAGTTTTCAACTCATCCCAAGATAAATGATAAAAAAATACTTGCCAGATTAAAAGTAACAACCTCAGCTGCTGATAACCTTCCCACTGAGTTACTCAAAATAGTTGCAGAAGCACTAGCCATCTCTGTCTTAGTTCTAATCAACCTGTCAGTAACTGAAAACTATGTCCCATCCATCTGGAAAAAATCCATTATTATAGCCATTCACAAAGGAGGTACTTCAATGCAGTTAAACTATGAACCTATTGCTATCTTATCACCCCTCTCTAAAATCCTTGAGAAATGTATTCACTCTCAGCTTTTGAAACATATAACCAAACACAACCTCCTCTCCAACACCCAGTACAGTTTCAGGTCCTCCTCAACTTCACCAGCATAGTAAACCAATACAGAAATGAGGTCAGCTTTGTTTCTTCACTTCTTCTTGACATTTCCAAAGTTTGCCATACTAGGTCTCACCTACACCTCCATCTCCCGGTTTCACAATTATTTATGCAATCATCAGCAGGCAAATGAATGGCAATAAAACCTTTCAGCGTTTTAACCAGTCTCTGTTGGTGCTCCCTAAGGGTCAATATCTGGCCCCCATCTATTTAATATTTCCATAAATAACTTCATACTGCTACAACACTTGCCACTCTTGTACAACATGATGACAATTCAACCCTTAGTTGCTTTACCCCATCCATAATAACATTACAGGAAATCACTCAGAAATCTTTCATTGACATTGAAATATGGCTAAAAAATTCTAACTTGCTGCTTAATGTCAAAAAAAAAAAAATATGCTATTTACTCCAAAACAACACTTTAATTAGAAACACACCAGAAACACATATTTCATATTACCTCAAGTAATAACACAAAATAAAAACCATGAGCCAAACTAAACTATGTTGAGTCATAATAGATGACAGCCTCAAATTTGATCACCACATATTTCATTCCATCAGGAAACTGACAAAAAACTCGTCTCCCTGTATAGGGCCAAACACTAAGATCGGGTAATGAATACCTCCTTCCTTCTCTATTTCATACTTACCATGTTATTACAAGTATCACAACGATGTGTAAAACTAAACTCGCCTCCTGCTACTATTTTCAACCAACCAACATAGTAAAACACACCACTGCCTTACATTAAAACAATTAAACTGACTTGAATTCCCAAACCTTGTGACATACTCACAATTAAATTGTGCCCACAACCTACTGTACTCTGCAGACAAATGCCCAGCATTATAAAGTACTCTACTGTACTATTCACCCAGACCTATCAATAAACTTTAACTATGTATCAATAACATGCTCAACATTGCTGAAAACTCTCCCTATTCTCATTATGTGTCAAAACTCTGGAATGAAACCCTCACACAGTTAAAACAGGCAACTTAAATAGTTTCAAAACTTTGCTTAAACAGCACTTATACCAAAGATGGCTCTCTTCTTTCTGCTCACCTGGCTATCTTTACTCAGATTACTTTTCTCCAACTCTTACAACCTCTTTGCTTACCCGATCTTGTACCTTATCACTCCTCCTCATCCTGTACGTATTTCCTAAACTCTAACTTTTCCTCCTTCTCACACCCCCCCACTAATTACTAAGTCTTCCTCTGTCCCCTTACCTTCCTGCTCATTTCCATAACTTCTCCATTCATATCTCTTTTATTATGTTTAAGCTACTTTCATTACTTACTTACATTACTTACATTCTACTTGTCTGTCTGTAAATTATTACTAACCTCAAAAATATATTTTCCTGCAGCCATCGAGCTATAAATATATTCATAATGTTTGTTATTTCTCTGTTCAATAATTAGGCAATTTATGCCAATTTCTCTCTTGTTTTTTGTGTTAAAATTGTTCGTATAAGAAATATATAAAAATATTTAAAATTGTCTAAATAAACTCACATATTGATCTTGTTTTTACCCTGCAATTATAAATTTATATCATGTGTAACTTAAATGTGAAGCTTTTCTCCTCAGGCCTCCTTTGAAAACTTGTTTCACTCAGTCAAACTTTTCCTTGTCAACAAAGACAAATAAACAAATAAGTCCTGTCCAGCCAGTTTCACAGGCTGCATGTGCTGCACAGCACATAAAAATGATAAAAATTGTTAAAACTAGCAAGTCAAAAATCACAAAATGATAACAATCAGGTGATTTGTTGAATCATGTCTGATTTCAGTACTGCTCCAATGAAACAGGGACATTATGGTAGCTTAAAATTAGACATGATACATGTTGAATTTTGTCTGATTACAGTACTGCTCCAATGAAACAGAGACATTAAGGTAGTTTGAAATTAGAGAAGGTATATGTCGAATCATGTCTGATTACAGTACTGCCTTAATGAAACAGGGACATTAGGGTAGTTTGAATTCAGAGAAGGTATGTATAAAGGTAAACTAAACCTCAGGAGCAAGTATACATACAATTGGATTATTAATAAGGATTCCTTTAAATCTAACACTGACATAAGATATATGCAGTGTATTGTATCTCTGGAAAATATACTTTTCATGCACGGTAATGTATCTTTGTTGACAGGGTAGGTGGGCTGGTCTATTGATCCTTTTCAGCCACAATTTAGGGTACCTGAGCAGCAAACAGAGAAACATTCAGTTGTTACAACTGTGCATACATACACTCATGTATACTGCATCTTAATGGTTATAACAGTTATTAAGAAAAATGAAGTGACCCTTTAACAGCTAACAATCCAAGAACATTATAATAATAATTTGTACAGTAAATATTGACAGTTACAATATATTTACAAATGTTGTACTAGAAAAGTGATAGTGTTAACTATTGTCACTAAAGCATTTGTGGCTGGATTCATTGATGATGGGCTTGTGCAGGTCAACTTAGCATTCTTTAATTGTTGATGTAGCATTAATTTCTTTAATTAGATGATCCATGGTTGCCAGATCAATGCATGTGAAAGCTTTTCAACCAATTTTATTTTTAAAAGATGGGCTTACCAGTACTATATTTTCTTCTTGACTATTTTGTAAGGAGTAGATCTGTTATCTCAGTTGCAATTTTGATTTTAGTGCTGGACAATATCTTACTTTAAGGATTTTAAATAATTTAAATACAAAATTGCATAAGAAAACCTCATTGAAAACTAGGGATGCTTTATAGAGCAAAAACTTTCTCACAGACACAACTAAATCTACACTTGCCACTACTTATCTCCTCTCAACACTTCATTATGGCACTCCCATCCTTACTAACCTCCAGGCTTCACAAAAATCAAAGCTTGAACAATATTATAACAAAGTTGCTATATTTACAGGAAATATAACTTTCAGAATCCACAACTGTGTATCACTAAAAAGCCAAAATTGGGTAGAAATACCCCATCAACTAACATATACATAGCTTCTTACCACCTATAAATTATCCAGAATCCATCTGATTCTCCACACTAAATAACATTCTACACAACTACGTTCCTAGTCAGTCATTATGATGCAGTGACTTAAAGAGTCTGTCTGTCGACAAACCTTTCAAATCTGCTGGGCATTGTCTGTACTTGTGCCATATCGCTAAGGCCTGGAACTTCTTATCTGCATTTATCAGGTCAACACCCTCCCTCCCATCTTTCAAAACCACACTTAAAGACTTTCTAGCCAAAATCTGGGTCTGTTCTTGCTCAACACCAGCATAAACTATATCCATAAATGTGGCAAATACCTGTTCATACCTTATCTCACTGTAATCTCCCTTCTTCAGTCACTTCCTTATGTCTATCAGTCTCTCTCTTCTCTGCTTTCTCTCTAAGTATACCATAAGCCTACTTTTCTCTCACTTTGAATTGCAAATCCTATTTGTATTATACTAACTTACCTTTAATTTCTCTATAAATTGCCTAAAATGTCTCTGATTATTAAGTCGTTGTCATATAACTTGTATCTACTCTTAACCTATGTTTTCAGAATATGTCTAATTTGGTATAAGTATTTAAAGTGTATTTGTTTTTTGTATTGTTTTTTAAAGACTGTAAAATTATTATTCTTAAAATGTTATGTAATACTATAGAGATTTTCTCCCCGGGCCTCCGCTAGAAACAAGCTCCTACACAGTCGGACTTTCCCAGTAATGGAATGTCAATAAATAACAGTAATAGTAAATAAACAGTTGAACAGAAAAGTAGCCCTGTCATTACCAGTTTGGCAAGCACAGCAAATATGAAGCTGTTCTTTTCAATAAACAGTACTGTACTAATCTAAATCAGTTAATTTGGTGCAGAATCTAGAGTATGCCCCCTGCTGTGTATTATCCTAAGCATACTTATATAATGGATCTTTTACTAGGCTGTTTGGTTAGTATTTGTCTGGGAACATTTTCTAACTGTGTGTTTTAACTTGTCTGTGAAATAGAAAAAAATACAAGTGCATGCTAACAAGTGCTAAATAAGGAAAGTTTTCACTCTAACTAGTGCAAATATTCTACAGACACACAACCCCAACAACCAGTCTTACTAACTTTTGATTTTATCTTTAGACTGCAGTAATATTTATCTGTCTATCACTCCAGCTCCCTGTCAGTCTCTCCATCTATATGTGTGGGACCCCACTGACGATAGATGCTGAAAGACATTGACTCTCAGTCGGCAGCCTCAGTGAATGTGATTGGCTAGACTGAGCTGCACATAAAGAATCTCAATGTCACATTAATTTGGCATATTTATAGTAAATGAATGTTACAAACTGTGACACATTTTTTGTCCCCCACATGAGCGCTTTACCTTCATGCCCCAATACTTAATTACTCTTTTTAAAATCTTACAACCTCAAAGTTGAGTGTGTGTGATACTCAGATTCAAAGAATTGGAGTTTTGTATTCTTTTCTTAGGTAATATAGACTCAAACTGAGTCTAATCAAGGTAGGGGGGATGGATTGCAGCATGCAGCACCCCCTACATCAAAGGTATGTAGAATTAGGTTGTTCCAGGCAATAACTTTGGTTTGAGTGATAAACGTTTGTTATAATGCAGATCTGATTTTTTATAAATGTTTTCATTAGAGAATATACTAAATGTTGCTGTTTTGTCAGAATCCTTGTAATCAATGGTGATAACATAGAGTGCTTCCATATTTTGTTTATTCATTTTGTTGGTTACCTACTTAGTTCATTTCAGGGGAATAGAGGAGCTCAAGGTGATCTGACAGGCAATGTTTGCATCCTGTATGGGGTTCCAGGCTGCTTACACACTCATATAACATGCACATCTATGGAGAATCTGGAGGATCACCCATTCTCCTAAATCATAGGTGAGGGATGGAGAAGGGTGATGGGGTGAAATGCACTGCAGAGAAAGCACTCCAGCCAAGAACTGAACAAGAGAGCCACCACTGTGACACAATAGCTTATAATTGCATGAGTGTGTGTGTGTGTGTGTGTGTGTGTGTGTGTGTGTGTGTGTGTGTGTGTGTGTGTGTGTGTGTGTGTGTGTGTGTGTGTGTGTGTGTGTGTGTGTGTGTGTGTGTGTGTGTGTGTGTGTGTGTGTGTGTGTGTGTGTGTGTGTGTGTGTGTGTGTGTGTGTGCGTGCATGCGCGTGTGTGTGTGTGTGTGTGTGTGTGTGTGTGTGTGTGTGTGTTCGTGTTTGCGTCTGTGTGTGTGTGTGTGTGTGTGTGTGTGTGTGTGTGTGTGTGTGTGTGTATGTGCGCATGTGTGTGTGTGTTCATGTCTGTGTGGAGAGTCAGAGGCAGACAAAAAGGCAGATAACATGGATGACTAGATGGGAAAATAGGTACATAGCAGAGAGCGTGAGTGGCAGACATATTAGGAGCAAGTCTGTCTCAGAATAACTTTAGCTATATTGTGGCATAAATATAGCAAACTATCAGCTACAGATTGCAATAAATGGAAAGTTTAAAAAGAAATGCAAATGCAAAGTATTCTCACTTGATTATAAAGTAATGCAACTTTGATGATATGAAAATTCAGATAGTTATCTCTTAGCAGCAAAATATAAAATATTTCACAAAATCTCTTGGGAAATATAGGTAAATTCTTTCAGCTTGAAATCATTCTGCTTTTTGTAAACTATTGATACAATAGAATGAAGAGCATGTGTGCTGTCAAGTGTAAGAAACGGTAACATGCTTTTGCTGTAACATGCACAGTGCCTGTATGTGTCTGTGTGTTTGTTTGTTGACTGCAGTGTTTGTACACTGTGTGTCATGCAGGTGTGCATGTGTATATGTGTGTTTGTGTGTGCGTACATTTGAGTAACACTTTCCAGTGCTGTGTGCTTGGGCTGTATAGCATTTTGTGCATATGTTCCTCTTGTTCCTATGAGATGGAATGCTATTAGTAGCCATAAACTTGGAGCTTTCATGAAGCATTTAGAAGCACATTTGGAGTGTACTGTCTATGAATTTATCTACAGAATATATTGTTATTTATTTATTGATTGATTGACCAGGGTAGATCACTAATCTCACTTATAGGATCATCTCAGGGAATACAGCCACGAGTACTACTTTAAGCAAAAATTATACATAATCTGGAATTATTAAAAGTAGTAAATGTTACTATGTACAGAAAGCATTTTCGCTTTCATAAAGACTATAATTCACGCTGCTGACAAATTATGCTAGTGACCCTTAATATATATTCTGTTAAATTAGCCACAAATTACTGTAATGACTACTTTTTACTAGTGCTTATCTATTGTATAAAATGAAAAGAAACAATAAAGCTTGTTATTATGTTGAAAGCATCCACTAAACCAGTTCTAAACTGAAAAATAAAAACTGAGAGTAATTGAGAAAGGCTTACCATGATGCTTAAGCATTATATCTGAAGGCTTCTGCACTCCAGTAAGCCTTTCTGATTTTGAGACTGGTCTCCCACTGAGGTTTTCACCTCATGGGGTCCTGAGCACAGACATTAGTGTCACTGGTGAAGCTTTGTGATAATGCATCAGTCTAGGAAGGTGACTAATGCTAACAAGTTATATGCTGTCCCTTGAAATACTCATGACTTACAATTTACTCTCGGTGGAAAAAGTGAACATCATCAAAAGATGGTGGTCACCAATTAGCTCCTATGAGAGTACTCATTATGTAAGCAAGTACAGCTGAGTTGAGGGAGTGGGGGTTGTGTGGTCACCAATTATCTCCTATGAGAGTACTCATTGTGTAAGTAAGTACAGCTGCGTTGAAGGAGTGGGGGTTGTGTGAATGTTTGGCTGTGCATGGTTGTGTGTTGAAAGGGGCATGAGTAATGCATATATGAGTCTGCCTGGGTGACTGCATCATTGGGGATTAGGTAGGGAATGCAAAGTGTGTATGTGTGTGTTTGTGTGTACATGCACATGTGTGAGTGTGCATGTTGGAGGAAGTGTGCAGGGGTGTGAGCAAGTGTGTCCATGAGTGCAAGTAAGTATGGTATGTCTTGCTTGTAGAAGAGTAGGTGTGTGTGTGTGTGTGTGTGTGTGTGTGTGTGTGTGTTTGTGCAGGGGGTACCTTTGTTAACATGATGCATGGGTTGCTAGGGAGAGCATTAACGAGGTCAGGTCTGATCACACAGTGTTTGATTGAAACAAATAGTAATGAGCCACTAATAAGGTGATTCTCAGTGTGTTTATCATGTCTCTGAATTGGAAGTTCTCTCCGACATTCTGACTGACCCCACATACTGGCAAGTAATGCTGTTAGAGAGTTTTTCTTTGAGTCCCAGAGATTGTCTTTCATATTTATCCTGCATTTTGCTATGCAGCTCAAAGTTTATAGACAACAAACCTCAGATTAAAAATAGCTTGTGTTGATCAGTTATGTATTTACTATTGCTCTGCTGGATAAGTGGATACAGCCGTTAACTGTAAGATATCAGTATACAGTGATAGTTCTGACCAGTAGTTTCCAGTAGATGTTGTAACTGTCACAAAATGTTCATCTGCTTCTGATATATACTACTTTTTTTGCAATTCATATGTATCTGTGTTTCCTTTACCATTTGTTGCAGTCTTTTTCTGGAGGACACATTAGGACACCCCTAAACAGAATTAAGTCAGTTAAGCTTTTTGTTGAAGTAGAAAATAACTCACGTTTTCACATTCAGAGCAGTGCAATAGAGATCAGAAAAAAACGTATGTAATCAAATTGCTGTATGTTCGTATTGCTGGAACCTTAAGCTCTTTGGTTTGTCTGATCTATTCCTAATGGACAGCAAAATGTTAGTGCCCAGGGGCTAATGCAGGCTGTTATGTGACCTCTGCATTATAGATAATGTTTGCTGTAAATGGCTGCGTAAGTAATGCTGATGTATTTCTGTAATTGTTTTTCAATGCTACTCTTCTCCATGTAGACAGTGCCAGCACTGCTAATTTCTGAATTTACAGAACGCCACGGTACAGTGCCCTCAGAATGCTTGCTACCTGAATCACAATTTATCCTTGAGAGAACACTGCTGCTGTTTATAATTGCAAACTTATAGACACAGCAGTCCTATCATTTTAAGGCCTCTAATGCAGTTGTACTAAAAACGGTGTCTCACTAGGTAGCAATAGACCTTGACTTTAATTAATACAAACAGTTATTTTAAATGTTCACATTCTCCTCACAATTCTTTCTTGTAATTACTATAAATACATCTGCATATCAGTTATGTGCTAAATACTAGATATATTTTGGTCCAAATGCAATGCATGTTTAAATAGCATTTTGCACTGATCTGATAATATTATTTGTAAGTGGAGTAAAATATACATTCCCATTATATGATGTAATCTGTATTATAAACTTCTGTCAGTATGGGAGAAAATGGATACAATTGTTTAAAATTTTTCCAAAAACTCAGCCATTGTCATATCCCTTGTGAGAACTATATTTATCTCAGTACTATAATGTTTTACATTGTAAGACTCTAAAAGCTGAATGACTATGCAGAAAATGAAGTTTCACTGAAGACAAGTGATAATGAAAACATATGGAGTATATCAATTGAAAGATTTATTGTGAAGACTTTCGGTAGTGAAACAATGGCCCATCCGTCTTCATGAAAATAATACTTGTTTTTAAGGAAGTAGCACAGATTGTAGAGGTGAAAGTTGTTGGCTTCCCCATGGTTGTCAGATCATGCAGACAGCATATCATTAAGGAAGTGTAGGAAAGAAAGTGCACCACATGATGAGGATAGGGACTCTCTACAAAATGCACTGGATGTCTTGTTTTTATTCATCACTATTTCAACAAGTTTTGTTTATTTTTTAAGGGTATTTGGGGCTTTCAGTAATTTGTTGTCATCAGAATTGATTTTGATTTGCAGGACTTCCTTTTCAGGACATGAATCCTGAATATGCACCACTGAATTGCAAAATGTATTTTTCGGAAAGGTGATGTAGTACCTGAGAATATGCTGCTAATTATGAAAAGCACTTGCATTGATTCAGCTGAGATGTCATTTTAGGGTATTTGCTTAATCAGCAAGACAGCACAGATAAGAGATTGCTGAGAAAAATTACTGACTAGTATGTATTTGTATGTCAGGTGGAGTTCCCTGACATATATTGTTTGCAGTATATAAAAGAAATTAGTAGCTAAAGGGTCCAGGGAATACCACTGATAATGTTTAATTTAATATGGCAGTTGCCAAGCAGATTCATGATTTTATCAGATAAGGATATAAGCATGATATCTGCAGGAAAACTATACAGTTGTGGCCCACTGTAGACAGTGAAGGTTAATCTCTGTTTATATAATGATGGCTGATGGAATAGTGAGAAATGGCTCCCATAATAAAGTGGGGTATTACTTCATTAAACATTCCACAGATTCTGATATGCTTAAATCTATGATAAGAACGCAAATTAGCAATGAGATAGAACAAAGTTGAGTGGAGTAGACTTTGCTTTTCAATTTGACAGCATGCTAATATTAAGGATTTGATTACTTCTAAGATTGAACAGAGAGATAAGTAGGGATCTCACATGGTTTGACAGAATACATGTGTCAGCTGTGGAACATGTAGATATTTTAAAAAACTCCTTCATTGTAGAGAATAACCATTAATGAAAGCTAAGGTAAGGTTTTGGCATTTGATACCTTGGGTACAAAATAACCGTTGCATATTTATTTGTGTAATATTAGGGTTTGTTTTATAATGAATATACAAAACACACCATAAAGGAAATGATTTGTAAACATATACATAAACTGCAAAAAAAAAGACAACAACAACGCTAACAATGATTTAAAGTGTGTTTACCTATTCCAGAATGTATATCTTCAGAATGATCCAGACTTTGCTAACAAATGAAAGCATCATACAAGAAGGCATGCACGCCACAGATGTAGGATTTTTATGCTATCCATCCTCTAGATTTGCATGAGATCTCACATTACTTTCTTTAAGAAATTGTCTTGCTAGCTGTTATATTTTACTGACTGTTGTATGCAAACTTTTGACTTAGGAAAAAAACACACTACATGGTACATGAAGTCCTATCTTCTTTCAGTCCCACTAAAGTCATAAAATGATTATTTGCTTGGATTAAGCAGGACAGTAACTACTAAGCTGATGCATTGTCAGCAATAGTTGGATATCAGCTAAGGTATAAACACATCACCTCTCAACTGTTCCCTGATATAGCTCAAATTTTAGTTCTGTTCTTAATCCCTCCTAAAACTGGTGACTTTGGGAGAACAGGTAGTAAATTACACTTAATAAATAACGACAGTAATTAGAGTTATAGCCTTCTTTAACTTCAGAACATGTATATTAAGTCACACTCTCCTATTCCACTGTCTGAAATTAATAGTGCTAATATTTTAAAAAGTGTCCCTGATTATTTTTGGATTTGCTCCTGGTTATTTTGAGATGTGCCCTGATTCAGTTGAGAGCAATGTGAAACCTCTAGCTGGCTAAGGAAGTGTGGGGAAGGAATTCCTTCATTTAAAAGATTTTCACACCATACAAAATAACCAGCTTGTTAGGATATATACTATATGTTGCTGAAATTAAAAAAGGGCTCAAATAAGTCAGCCTAAATGAGTGGATGACAGGAAAACAACACAAAGTGAGCCCCTTAAAGCATTTACATAACCTCAAACTCGAAAATAATCCCAAAGTAGACATTTAAAGTGCTAAACAATACTAAGTAAGTGGAAAAAACAGCCTGCAGGAAAAAGAAATTGCAGGAATGATATAACAGGAATTATATCAAAGAAAGATCTTTAGCTGCAAAAAAATCAAATGACAACAATATGGCAAACACACCATCATTTTTTGGGTCACAATAAATTCTAAAAAAACACTATCCTCCAAGAGTGATACAATTAATATTACCTATTAGTATTGCATACAATTTCAATTTAGAATAAGATAAGATTTTTTTTAAAGTTTATGGCCATAAAATCTTTTAAATAGTCTGTTTACTGCTTTAACAGTCTACGCTTATGAAGGACTTCATTCCCTCCACCAATAGTCAGTGTGTTTCCTGGATGCTACAGTCAGTGTGTCATACCTCCAAATATCACTGTAGTCTCTTGCTACAGCACTTACAGCATCTATGTTGTCAAGGTTACAACAACACATCGCCATCATGAACATTCCTGTGCCATTAGTAGAGTTGGTACTCACGTGCATATCAACTTTTGTCTGTGAATCCCTGCTTATACATACATAACCACACCAACTTAGCCACTGCCACCAGATTTTATTGAGAAGTACAATGACATTTAAACATATCTATCTCATAACAAAGTCAACAGCTTGCAATATTTTATGATTTTGAAGTCAACAAATAATAACTTGACCTGGCAGAGTTAGATACTTTTCACCTCCATTACAAATAATAGCTTGTACTGTCAGAGCTACAGAGCGCTTACCTCAGTATAACAAATATATCATAACCTAGCAGCATTAAATTCTGCTCACTAATACCAACCAAAATACACTGGCAGCAGCGTACCCACCACTCACCTCAGTGTACTCAACATACCATAACACAGCAGCATTAAAGTACCACTCACTAATAACAACCAGAAACTCCCAAGGAGCAACATAACCCATCGCTCACCCTGACCCTTACATCAGGAAGGAAGGAAGAAAGGAAGAAAGGAAGGGCCTCCCTTGGAAGGTCCCGTCCTCCACCCACCAGGCTGCCTAAATGGCAGCCTGTTCCTCCTTACTCTGAGCAAATTCTACTACTCCTATTACCACCCAGGCCTGACTGGCCACAGTACTAAATCCCCCAAAACCTGGCCAAACATACATGGAAATTATTTTGTTTGACTTCCACATCAGTGCCCTCCCATCCTTCCTATACCATACAAGAACTCTGTTGTGAAGACCCAGTATTCGAACCAGATATAAAATAATGCCTCTGTCAGCAACCTGTGCTTCACAGCTAATAACCATTCTCAATGGTCTTAGAATAGATGCAAACTTCCAAATAATCAATTTAAACTGTTGACCAAGATAACATTGCCCATAAAAATTCCAACATTTCTATCCTGATCTATAACAGCTTGCTTGGAATCCACAACTTAATCATTCCTTCCTAGCTATAGCATTAGCAAATTAGATGTGCCAGCTGTATCCGCACCTAAAGTCACATGCCCTTTAACTAACTCCCGTGTACGTTCCTGAGTCCTCCCAACACATGCTCTTGCCTGTGAATCAAGACATAATAGTGAAACATTATTGCTATGCCCCCATCTGGCTGATCTACTTACCTCTTGTAAGAGAGAACTACCGCAAATGGCCATACTCCTAACTGCTGACCCAACTATCCCACCACCCTTTCTCTGCTGAAAGCTGTATACAGTCTCTTGCATATCTCCACATACATACACACACACACACACACACACACACACACACACACACACACACACACACACACACACACACACACACACACACAAACACACTACTTCCAGGGTTGATCAGTGCTGGCAGTGCTCAGCAACATGTGCTTTGAAGGCTTCTATTGGATAGGTGCAAGACCCTGTGTCTTTATTATCATGCAAGTGTTGAGCCGTAGCCAACCTCTTCCACCACAGAATGAATAAGTCAGGACCAACCCATTCCCTCTAGTGCCTGTGCTGCTAAGCAAAAATGATAGGGAGTGTAGCCAAAACCTTATCCTTGTGCCTCACAGGGATGAGTTTAGTGTTTAGCAGTTTTAAAAATGTCACACACTTTGTATGGCTAGAGAAATAGTGGCAAGAAGCAAAGTGCACCTCTTTTCAACCAATAGCTTTAAAAGTGACTTACACTTTGTTCTGTCACAGTTTTGCTGTTTATGCGACAGTTAAAATAGTTTTCAAAATTACCTGTATGATTATGCCACACTTCTGTGGTATTGTCATAAGTACAGCAGTATAAGCCTTGAAAACTATTACAATTCTTATATGTGGCCATCATACCTCTCAGGTATACCTAATTACGAGGAACATTCCTCATTTTGGATCATAAAAGTCCATGTTCCTCAAAGTTCCAGATTCAGTGTTAGAAATTGTTTTAACTGATATCCATTGGAAATAAGAGTGAATCATATTAATTCATCAAAATATTTTTTCTAAATTTAAAGAAGCACATTTTAACCATGTTGTGACCTCCCTGATGTTGTTAGTAAGCTGTTAATAGGTGTTTCATATGTTGCCTATTTGTTCCACATTATGAGAGGCAGTGTTCCTCATTTTGGAGATAAAGGCTGAGAGCTATGGTGACCATTGCTATAATAAGCTTGTTATAGGGAGGCTTTTTTTTTCTCTTTTACAGATCATAATCAGCATGTTCCATGTGATACATTACTACTAATTCTGAGAAGCCTATGAAAAACATATTTTATTATTACTAATATGAAAACAGAACCATGCTTCACAGGGAGCAATATGTGTACATAAGTGAGTAATGAAATGCTGATCCCACAGAGTTAATAAAACACATTGCATACTGAGTGAAGTTATTGTGCTTCCAGATTATATAGTGCATGTTAAAAGATAGCTGTTTCCAGTAAGTTTTTGTAGTAAAAGACAATTCTTAAGCAGTGCGCTGATTAATTTTAAGTATATTGGATATAACAAAGTGGACAAAGGAAATGGAGTCAAAAGTATTTAGTTCCAAGAGACCATTAAGTATCTCGACCTTTATCATCTTTTCTCATCAGCACTCATAAAAAGCTATAGCTGGCTGTGAGTCTTCATAATAGGTATATTCTTTGTGCTACATTACCTGATGAATTTTGTAAAATGTAAGCTGGCTCGTTACGCACGCATACACACACACACACACACACACACACACACACACACACACACACACACACACACACACACACACACACACACACACACACACACACACACACACACACACACACACACACACACACACACTACTTTACACAAGTCATCTCATTTAGATTTGTGCCTGTTGATGGAAGAAAAGGTATTTTTATTAGTTACTTTTATCTTATTTTTCATGAATGAAAAATGTTAGCCTGTACTTAAGTTTAGCTGTGGATATTAAAAACTAAATGCTGATCTGCCTTTAAGAGCTCACAGGCAAAGCAATTTATCATATTGCTATTCTTAATTTCTTTACCACCATATAGAATATTCTCAATTATGTGTTCTTTCATGCCGTTTATGCATGCAACACAGGAATATTATAAAAACCTGACCAAACAATCCCTGATTAACATTTTTACTTTCGATTGTCTACTAGTCATAGGGGTTTGTGGCTACTTGGCTGTAAAAGAAGGCAGTATGACATAAAAATGAAAAGACTTGTAAGAAAAATTCTGTGTACAAAGACACCACAGGTATTTTTCTGAAAAGCTTTGCTAAAATTGATCAAGTGTGTAAGCAAATCAAGTGATCAGAGGAAAAAAGAAAAGACCAGCAGTGCGCTTTGTTGACAACCTTTAAGTAATTACATTTCTTTCTCTTTTTTCTGTCATTATCAGTTTAGTGCACATTTTATCAGAACCAGAACAGAAATTGATCTCTGGTTAACAAATTCAGGCTGGTATTCAGAAATGTAAGGCATCTAGGATGCACAGTGCCCTCAGACTGATATGGGGGTGGGAGAAAAGCTCATTTTTGGTCAAAATTTATCTCCAAAAAAAAAAAAACACAATCCCGAATAACAGCTCAGTTAATATGAAATGAGGTCTAATTCTAGTAATGCTCTCCACACAGCAAATGTCCTTTAGCTTTTTTACCACACTTGACCATGCATTTTCAGCTGTAGGCAGTAAACATTGGAGTGACCTTCACCCTAAGATCAGAAACAGTAAAAATGTTTAAGTATTTAGATTTAAAATGTTGAACCCTCCCAACATGTGTGCCACCTATTCATGACACTCACATTCACCAGTCTAGTAATTAGAATTTCCTTTTCCTCATATACCCCTTCACAATAAAGTTATCATCCACTTTCATATTCAAAAGTTGCAATTATCAACCAATAGCTTATTTTATCAGCATATTTTGCTGAAACTAAACTAAATGCATATATATATATATATATATATATATATATATATATATATAAAACTCCAAACATGTCCAGCACAAAAATAAAAGACAAATTATCGGCCGTTTTGGAAGAAAGGCTTTATTTAAGCCAAAAACAGTCTGCCCCACAGACCGGTTTCGCTCTAACTGAGCGTCATCAGTGTTAGACAGCAGTATGAGCTCACCACGCATATATGCGTGTTACCACAATCACATTTGTCTATCTTAAAGGGATACTCAGCAAATAACACCTAAAAGTGAAGACATAGATAATGGTATATTTAAACCATTATTAAACACATGTTAAATATACTAAACAGTAACTTCTTTTACCAGTATTACATTCATTTCACATTAGAAAAGCCCCCCCACCTAAACATGAAATGGATACATATAATATATTATATTAGCATTAAATCCAATAATATATCACTTATTCATGGACACCTACAAAAATACATATGTCTTCAATATGTGCCTAAATTATACACAAGCACATCAATATATGCATAAAATACAAAATATATAGGCATACATGAATATACATACAAATAATTTGAATATAACCTAAATTCACATTAGCTAAAGATAGAACAGTTACCAATGGTCATTTAGACCTGGCTTGAATAAAGCCCCTAAATTTACTATCCATCTACGCTCTTTATTGGTTAAGATTTTATGTTTAACTATATCCTCTTTAATCCTATCATTTACTTTATCAATACCAACAAAAACAAAATGGGCCGATGGATGAGTCAATATATGCTTATATAATGCACTTCTCATCCTCTTGCATTTTATATCACTAAGGTGGGTGGCAATTCTTTGTTTAAGATGACACGAAGTTTGTCCAATATAAAATGAACCACATCTGCACAAAGCCATATATACCACCCATGAGGTGCTACATGTAACAAAGCACCTAATATCATATACCTTACTAGTATTGGCTGAAGTAAATGTAGTAGTCTTAGACATCAAATTGCAATATTTGCAGTGTCCACAAAAAGTGCTTCCTTTATATATATATATATATATATATATATATATATATATATATATATATATATCGGATCCATGAAATTGGTCAATCATGGTTAAAATCAACCTCTATATTGCCTATTCACTATGGTTAACAGATGTGTGATAAAGGTTAATCCCCAGGGAAAGGAAATATGCCCCGTCTTTTGGAATTTTCAGTCTTGGCGTTAGCATATATAATTAAACTCTCCATGAAAGTTTGAGTGCACAGCACACCTACAAAAATAAAATAAAAAATGCCATGATTCATAATTACACATTTCATAATTCCAAATTCTATATCTAGTATTTTCAATATACATCTGTATCTATCTATCCATCTATCTACATCTGTCTTCATTTGTTTACTTGGATAGTACGAAAGGGCATAAAAAAATATTCCTTTCAGTGGAAGTATTGGGGAGAAAAGCTCCACCAAACACATAATACAAATTATATAATAATACAAATTTCATAATATTAAAAGGACATATAAAATTATTAGAACAAAAAACACAGAGCAATAGAATACACAGCAAAATGTATAGTCAATAAACAAGAGAAAATGAATGGTACGTTATGGTAACTTGTGTATACATTAAATTATTCAGAAAAAGAAAAAAATATATAATCAAGGCGGGCAAAGGTAATCAGAAGAAATGCCTGTAGTGAATAGTTTTGAGCAATTATTGAAACACATATGACAAAAACAGATTTAGGAACTGTTACAGTGGAGGGAAAAAAGAACAAAAACTTTGTACTATGCAGCATATAACAAAATTGCAGGGAACAACAACAAATGGTTGTAGAAATAATAACAAATGTATTGAATTTAACCACTTGGGAACAATACAGCAGCCGGCATTACTTTGTATGCTAGCTGTGAGGTAGAGGTTTTGACGAGCAAAGAGATGTACACAAGAAAACCAGTACAGCAGCCAGCATTATTTTATGAGCTAGCTGTAAGGAAGAGGTTTTGACAAGCAAAGAGATGTACACAGGAGAACCTGCAGAGCCAGAGCAGCTTACTTTTGAAGAGTGATTGTTGTGCTACAATAACAGAATGGAATGAAGGATTTTTAATTCAGAACAAGTGGAGTTGAGTATATGTTTTTATATACAGGCATATATTAAGAGAGAGAGAGCAAAAGTAATAGGGTTGTCCAGGAGCTGTTGTACAGGCCCTGAACTTATTCATTTTATCTTACCACAAAATATAGAGTTCCCCTTTAAATAAGCCTGTAGGGAGTATAAGCAGGTGCTTAAACTCATGGAGGCTGCATGAGTGGCAGTTAAGCACTTGCATTTGGAAGGAGACCTAGAGCTGCTGTGATGTGTGAATGCAGTCAATCTATTTGAGAAGGGAAAACATTGTATTTTTTGGACTAGAACTTGGACTATTGCTTCATCTTTAAAATCTGTGTTCTGGAAATCCTAAAGGTTACTATCAGAATTTAGAGGAGTGATTTGGCTAATTAGTCACCAAGAGAGCTAACTTTCAAATATAAACTGTTGTAAGCCTACCTCAAGACATATTGAGGCTGCTGTATTCTTTATGAATTGTTCATATGAAACTAAAGAAGGCAAGTTGCTGTTTTTATTAATTCTTTGTTTGGAGCCAAGTACTGGCAGTTGTGTTCTTTTTCTGCCCTTGAGTCTTAAACGAATGAGCAGTGGTTTCTGTAACAGTCAACTGCTGATGAATTATTTTCTGTTTCCAGAAGTACTAACCAGATGAGAGTCTATATTACATTGTTGGACTTCAAAAAGTTAGACCGATGTAATATTGAACCCTAATATCTGAAACACTAAAACAGCGAACACAAAGAACAGCGATTTTTTTCCCAGGGAAAAAAAAAATCACTGTTTCCAAACAAAAAAAACAAAAAAAAACCCTGCAACCTGAAACTTAACCTATGTGGGGGGTTGTGCCCCCCTCACTTAAATATATCAACTCCGAGACCGCACTACAGTGGAGGAAATAACAAAGCCCCGAAAACAGCCCACCATTTTTTTTCCCTGGGAAAGAAATCGATGTGCCGTGGCTTCGCTATTTTCAGGTTTCAGACTTTCAGGTTCGATATTACATCGTTCAAACTTATTGCAGTTCGACAATGTAATATAGACCCACCAGATGATATCTCTGTATTACATTACAGAACTGTTTGTTTTGGTATTTTGAAAAAAAACATACATTAATTGTTTATTGCTGAAATCAAATGCATTCTTTAATAGTTTGAATCAGTTTTCTTAAAGCTGATTGAATATTCAATTACACAAACACACACACACACACACACACACACACACACACACACACACACACACACACACACACACACACACACTTCCTTTCTGCTTCTGTCATGCATTTTCTGTATATATTGCTAACACTGCATGTGTTAACTGTCTGTCATAATTGAACAAATGGAAATCTCAGACTGTACCCTCCCACAAGTACTACTGCATCTATATATCTATGAATTTTACTAACCGTTTCAATTTTATTCATTTGCATGTTTTATTACCTTGCTTACAAGTCTCTCTGTGCCAGAGAGTTGAAATTGGTTCGTTTGAACTAGCCCACTACTACATTTATCAAACATTAATAAACAACAAATAAAAAGAGTGGTAATCAACATAAAATACATATAATTATTTTAGCTGAGACTAATAATTCTGATCTTCCAGTGAGAAAAATAAACAAGATAGTCATTAACAATGGAATACTTCCCGAACAGTTATACACTGATATATGTGAGTATGTGTATCTATACATATATGGCTGTGGACGTATAATTACTTCTGTACATGGTGCTGATAGAGAATGTACACATTACACAGTAGAAAACACTATTAGTCATGAAATAAAAGCGCAGATGTCTTTTCAGCCAAACCTAGAGCCAAAAGCACTTGAGATAAAAGTACAAATGCACTGAGTTAAAATTTAGAAAAGGTATTAAATATAACAAAGAATTTATAACCAGAGTATGATGAAAGGAGTAGAGATATTTATAAACAGCATTCTTAGTAACCTGTTAAAAGACATACAAAGAAAGAAAGGAAGAAGATACAGAGGCATACGGCTGTTCAATATAAATATGAGTTGATTATGGCTTTCAGAAATCACAAGGCCATGAAGACATTATATTCTAGATTGTACCTTAAAACATTTGCACTCTAGATTTAGATTGGAAAACCTAGCACTTTCTACTCATTAATAAGTACTACTGCACTTAATTCTAACAGGCTGGGTAAGACATAGAAAATTGCTGTGACATCTACAGGGCCAAATGATGGCCTCATTAGAGTGAGACAAGCTTGCTCTTATAGTCTAGGTAAATAGATGCAATTATTATTAGAAAATGTATTGGCCAGATGAGAGCAGTATTCCATATTGGGTAACTTAAATATGTGGGATACCAGCAGACAGAGAGTATATATCTGAGTCACAGGTAACCAAATGGGTTTCTGCAGAAACAGGCAATGGTGTACCCTATTACCAACACAAAGATGAAAAGGCATACTTTATTAATGACCTTTTCTAGATGGGCAATATTATGTGAAGACTCGGTTGTTCTTTTCTGAGGGGTTATCCTCAAATTTAGGAATCAATAAAGGCAAGACTAAGAACCTGCCTTAAGAGTAAGTTCATTAGATGTTTTATATAAATGCCCTCTCTAAGCAAATAATTTATAACATTTAAAGGTGAGATGTTGGTCAAATGAGACCTGTAAGTACTTTAATAAGGGAACCTCTCCAACACACCTGTTTATTGGATTGCTAAAAGGGCCCAGAATGTTTAAGGCATTGCATGGTGGCAAACTTTATTCCTAGTTTTCTTTGAACTTGCAGTAAGATTAGGATTGTTTTGTCGAAGCCACTACCAGGGAGTGCTAACATCCTTCCACTGGTCCATTTGTAGGGCAGCTCTGAATTTATCAAGTTTCAAGATAGAGAGTTTATCTTTTTACATTGTATTATTGATCTTAACTACATGTTTGATAGTGTTATTTAAAAATATTTCAAAATAAGTCTACAAATGTCCTGAGTAAGGTGGTCACTATCAAAATTATTATATTTGTAACACTCAAAATAGCAGTAATAGTACTGTACTCTGTAGACCACTTATGTTGTACGCTGACTAACAAAGTTCCAAAGAAGTGCACAAAATCCTCTGACATGAGGCAACATTATTTTTTAGCAAAAATCCAACACCAGCAAATCCAAAATCTTTATTGAAGTAAAACAAGTTGGCAATTTATATCCTCCATGCATTTCAATCAAAGGTAACAAGATTAACACAGCAAAGATAGTAACAACAAAAACATGAAATAATTTTTAATATAAAAGCACATCCTTTAGTGCAAAATGAAAACATAATTATACACTAAGCTTATACTATTAGTCAAAGTCATTATGTGATATAAAACAGCAAATCCATGCACTTGTAAGAATGTTTAATGAAAAGAAAATGTGTCACAACCCAGTATTAAAAATTTATTATACTTCAGATGTAAAAGTCCATTCCGCATGATGCAATAAATGCCAACATCTAGCGGATGATTTTAAAATTATAAGTCACTTTGTAAATAATTTAGTTAACATTTATGAGATTCATAGGACATAAGTGTATTAAACACTTTTTGTGAGGAAAGTTGACAGCCAGGCTAAGGTGAAGGAATTTTAATTGCTTCCAAGTATAGGTTCTAATGCAGCTGCTATTGTCTGATGCCCACAAACTTTTGATTCAAGCATTCTCCTTTTTTGGCAGTCCCATGTTATTCAACAGCAGACTTAAGTGGCCGAAAACTTCCTAGTTCTTATGCAATCAAGTGCCCCCCAGCAAGGATCACACAGACTTTGGCATTCCTTTCATGACTGACAGGTGCTCCTTTTTCGAATGACAGCATGCACAGGTAGGGCAGCTAGTTAATTGCTTTACTAGACAGAAAATATTAGACTATTCAGATCCTATATAGTAGTTGAATAATCCTTTCAATAAAAAATTTATAGCTAGATAGACATTTGTTTTATATGTAGTTTACTTGTGAAGTAGTACCTGAGGTTAACTGTTGGTTTTGGTATACGTATTTTTTAATTTAAGGCATGCATTACTAATTTTTTCCATCACTTTGGTTGCCTTCCTCTCTACGTGTTTAGTGATGAAGTTTATGGCTCGTAGGTACAACCAAGCTTTATTTTTTAGTCCCAGATTTTATTCCCTCACTGGCTCAGTGTACTCTGTGATTAAGTGTCTCATTAACCACACAATGGTTATTGATCTTTTCTGTGTTTCTGTGGTTAAAATATTACAAATTAAAAAGTAAGGAAGTAAATGTGAATTTGGCATGTCTTCATTTGTTCCTTATTGCCATACGTGGAATACGTTTTCCTACTGCTTTTGTGGAATGCCAAAGTTTTCTACACTGAAGGGTTGCTCCTAAAAAATACAGTTAAGGATGTACTGCGGCATTATATCAGTATTATAAATTAGAAAAGTCACAGAATGGTGAGGTAATTTTGGTAGATCCCATCTTTGTACTTCCTTATGAGATGGCTTTAATTTAGTCACTACTTGACCCAAATCCAGGTACGTTTGGTTATGGCTACTATTGTATAGACTTATGTAGGCATGATTTCAATCATCATGTAGCCGGGCTGCAGGTGGCATAGCTAGCCTTTGGCATAGGCCAACTAGGTGGGGCACCTATGGTGCCTCGCTAGTAAGGGCGCTTTTCCAGTATTTATTTGGTGTAGGTAGACCAGGATGGGGGGACTGGGTGGTTTGGTGGGGGGCACAATGCCAAGGGCACCAGTTGACCTAAGGCCACTCCTGGTTGGTGGGCTTTGCTATAGATCATCACAAGGGGGTGGTAGTTGATTACATTGTAACAAACTTCTCTCTATCCCAACCTGTTGCTGCTGTGTTTTAAAACAACAATGAATGAAAAACTAAATAAAATAAAAACACAGAACCAAAGCTGACTGCAAAACCGCTTTACTGGTGATTCCTTGTACCTCAGCCACTGCCTTCAGTGGAACTAATCCACACCAATTTAGCAGTCATTTTATATGCAAATGAATTAGCACTCCATTACCCAACTGAAACTCATTACCTCCACAATTAAAGTGGCAAAGTGCCTATCCGTGCAGTTTTTTTAATTATTTATCATACAATTTATAACTCTCATACATCTCCCACTAAAAATTATATACAATATTCCATCTTTCATCATTAATACATATAAATTACATCAACCATAAATGTTTTAAATACTTCAAACTAAAAAATATCATACATTAAGATTAATTTCCAAATTTAAACCACTTGCGTATAAAGTTCTAAAATTAATGATGAACTTAGTTTCCATTTGTAATCATTTCTGTATGTGATCATCCCGCTGAGTGGAATGAGGTTTGGCCAAAATACTAAAGAATAAACTGCTGTCAGAGCTGATGTGTGCTGTATGGAAATGTTGGGCCACAGGATTTTCTAATCTAACATTGCTTATATCCCCAGATGTTCCATTATTCGTCTCTTAACTTCCCTCTTAGTTTGCCCAACATACCACTTTGTGGATGCACACCCACAACCTACGATGTACACCAGGCCACATGAATTGCAACTAAAATGGCCAGCAGCACTGTAATTCCTTCCTTTAATCCTACTACCGTTCAAATTCTTAACTCTAACACACACTTTGCACCTCCCACATGGAAAGGATACTACTTGGGTTCCTTCCCCTTGTGAATTTCTTAGATTTAAAAGCTCCTTCAAATTTAAAAACCTGCTGTATGAAAATGTCACCCTGTCAGGGAAAATCCTATTCATACTTTCATCTTGTGTAACAATCGGCCAAAATCTTATGACCAACTCTCTCAGGATTTTAGAAAAAGGAGAAACCTATTGACAAAAAAGAAATCCTGTCTTCACTGTCTTTTTCCATATTCCTATCTGACCAAACTTGATTGCCATAATCACACATCCTTGCATGGGCACCTGTGACTATTGGAACCCCTTTTACTTTCATCTCTACCTTTTTTAATACTTCCTTAGTATACCCTCTACTTGCCAACTTGTTCCTAACCTTGCTGTGTTTTAAACACAGGGTCTCTCTTACTGTCTGCCCTTTATCTTAATTTGAGCATAAAACTCTTGCCTTCTCCTCTTAAATTGGCTGTTGTCATTAAACACAACAATATCATTTTGTGAAGTCATTCCATTTTATTTATTTAAAATACTTTTATCCATACCGATCTCCTACTACTGTGCCTTTGTATATTAAATTTCCAGTCTCTCTCTCTGCCCAATATTTTTTAACATGTTCTGATAATCTCTTCTGATTGAGTCTTACAGTTATCAAGCAATATTTTGTATGCTATGGCAATTATCCCTTTTTAACAGTTGCTCTCTAGACTCAAAAAAACTTAAAACAGAGACGGTCTTTTATTTAGCACTCCACTATCCTTTCCTTTTGCCTGTAATCTGTTATCAACTCCCTGGTGGCAAATGAAGTCTCTAAGCTGCAGACCAGACTTTTGCTTGGTCTAATCCCATTATATTACTTTTTCATCCACAGTTATTTGTTTGTCAATAACTTAGTCCCTTATCTAATTTTCTCCAATAAATTCCAGTCCCTCTTGCCTGTTTTCTGTATCATTATTTGCAGTCAACGCTATTGGCAGAATCTCCTTTCTATATTCCTGTGTTGGCAGAGCCACAGTTGCCTCATTTACTGCCTGGCATCACACCTCTCGATGCCAAGTTAAGGAAAAAATAAATAAATAAATAAATAAGCACCAGGTCCTGATGCTCTAACTCTTTACACCCTCACACACAGCATGAGCTCTTTCATTATTTTTTAAATTTACCTTTGTTTTGTCATCATTAGTGACAGGAGACTTTTATTTCATGCACATTGAATCTTCATTCACAAGGCTGGATAAGGAGAGTATTTCAGTAAGTTGTCTTACTGTATTTTAGGTACCAGGATTTCTGCTATTACAAGGGCCCTAAGGACCCTAAGTCCTGATAAATTAAACAATGACATGGTTGTAGTATAGGCAGGGGTTAATGAGTTGAGATTTGCAATCTTGATGGGTGGGCAGAGAAACATGTTAGAACTTTCCATGTGTGTTATAAATACAGGCAAGACAATGGTCCTGAGTGGAATCCTATCTTCACCTTGAATGACAGTAAGATATAAAGAAAAGATAATTATTTTCAATACTTGATTGAACAGCTGGTATCATTCCAAGGAGATTCAGTATGTATCATCATGAAATGAAATGCCTGACTGTATGGCTTGTTTTGGCAAAGAAAATCTGCCCTCCTGTGCAAAGGCTTCTGCAAATGGGCTAAAGCCTTTGCTACCCCCAAGCTTTCTTTCAGCAGAGTCTAGCTGATGGACATTACAATGTAATGGACATGTCAGCCCCAAAACTGGATTATATTCAGCTGGCTTTCCTCAATGCCAGAGGTCTAAACAATGAATTGTCTGATCTTCTGTCACTTATGCATTTAGAAAACCTCCATGTATACAAAGTTACTGAGACCTGAATTAAATCTAAAGAGAGCACTCCTCCTATACCCAGGGTTTGCACTTGTCATGTCTTCAGACACAATGGCAACTGTGTTGGAGTCTTCTTATTTCTCAAGAAATGTATTACCACCAAGCAGAACCATAGGAACCCAAACACCTACATATCACTCTGTAGTGGGTTAATTATCAGTTAATAGCTTGTTACAGAATACCTTCTTTCTCCCCCCTGATGACAGTATAAGATTTATCAATGTTCTAAATGACTTCTCTATTAGCAAAAACTCCATTATTTTGGGTGACTTAAACTGCCTCACAATAAACTTGGGTACTTGTATCACCATTGTAGGATATGCCCAAGAATCTCAAGACTTTATAAATTAAAGCTTTGTTGAGCAGGGTGTAATTCAATAAACCTACTATAGGACTCAGCAATCTTAAACTGATTTTTACAAATATGGCTGCACCTTGCATTTCTCTTCAGTTGTTTCCTTTCCCATCAAAGTCTGACCCCCAAAAGCATCTACAGCACAACCCATTAATTTAGGCACTGTAAACATGTCAACCTCAACTTATTCCATAATGAAATATAAAAATTCACTAATACCTGCCCAATCCATGACCTCCATACAATAGCAAGCTTCACTAAGGTATTGTACAACCACTCAGAAGAATAAACAGAGCTAGCAGTCGCTATCAGAACCACAAATTATAAGAAATCCAAATATAAACCACAGTAGTGGGCCACTACCATAAATAAACTTGACAACAAAACCAAAAAAAATCATTAAATTATATAGCAGATCCAAAACCCATCTTCTCAAGAAAAATAGCTAAGGATTACAAAAAATCTGAAAACTAATAGCCAAAAAGCAATTATCCCTCAAAGTTTAATGCTAGAATCTCTCCTTTTTGGTTTTTACTTTTCAAATCTCTGAGCAGAAAGCCAAGACATCTGGCTAGCAATGTCTGCAGACAAATGCAAACCTGGGGTTCTTGTTACGCTTTGCCCTGACTTCCAAACCACCCTACAATGAACTATCCCTAGTAAACCTCTGGTGTTTTAAAAATGGGCCAAAATAAATGCTAGAAAGTGCATCATCATCATCATCATCATCATCATACCCATCCCCTCATACCACATGGACAACATACAGCTACAAAATGAAAATGTAGTCCAGGACCTAGTAACCTTGGTTGATAATTCCCATCTTTGGACCATCACGTGACAACAGTTTTTCAGCAAATCCATTCATTGACCATAGATAATTGTCAAAGGAGTATCATCAGGGTCTATAGACGAACCACTCCCTTTCACTCACCATTAATCAAACCAGCTATCAAGTACAATGCCCACTTCAGGATGTGTATCACTAATCATATCAATAAGTTATAAAGACCCCAATGTTTCATAAACAGAAACATGACAGACATTCCTCAACTGTCCAGAATTTTGCAGACTGTCCAGATTTTTGGCTCATATTTTTGGTCAGTTCCTCAAAAAATTTGCGGTTTTCTAGAAAACCATTGAGGACTGAAGTCACTAAATAATGGCAGTTGTTCCAGTTTCAGACTTTATATCCTTCAGAAAAGTGCATGCTAACACAAAACATTTATTCTAGCAAATTTCTAAGTTTATAAGAGTAATGTTTAAAATCCGTCCCTATTTTTGGGCATTTGTCCCCCCATTGCTTTTGGTTTTGTCCAGATTTCCTGAGCTAAGAGCTATGATCACAGACCTAAAGTCCCTGAAATGTCAAGTGATGCCAGAAGCTCTATCTCTTTATTCAATGTCCTATAGGCTTTTGATGGGAGATCTCTTTCTTGCTTAATATAACTTTAGAGACCCAGTGTTCTTGACCAACTTCCTTTACCGCAGTAAGTTCAAAGGCTCTACCACACTAGAACAAGTGACCCAAATCCACACCAACAGATGAATAAAACACCCAGCACATCCCTAACCTCTGGAATAAACTCCTCCTGCATGGTACGTAGTGTGGCCCACTTTATTCCTTTTAAAATGAACTAGATGAAATGGATATGTTTTCACAATTTTTACTTCAGGATTGGTATACTGACAAAGCAGAAGTCAGGATAATGGCATTACTTTGAGGGAATCTCATTTTAGCAACACCACAGGGAAAAGGCACTCACTAAACACAGGCCAACAAAATGATGTCAACTGCCTAGAGAAATATGTCTACAAATAACGCTTGATGGGTTTAAGGTGATACTGAAGGACATCTCCTAGAGGAAACTGAATGTAGCTGGATAAATAGGCTTATAGACTTACTGTACCTGGAATATTTACAAATATGACACATAGGTATTATGCTGCTAAGAGAATTTGATCCAAAAATAATATAATTATTCTAAATATGTCCACATTCATTGAAATATCTTGACAAATGATGTTTCTTGCTACCTATTTTCTATGTATTCTATGTATAGTTACTGTTTATATGTATTTTGTTAACATATGATGTATTTTGACATACACTGGTCTCCCTGTTTTGCATGTGTGTGTGTGTGTGTGTGTGTGTGTGTGTGTGAGTGTGAGTGTGTGTGTGTGTGTGTGAGTGTGAGTGTGTGTGTGTGTGTGTGTGTGTATGGATGCATATATTTTCATTAAGGAGTGTTTTACTTTATGGGGGATGCAGCCTGTGCTGTTGATTTGAACAGTGTCAGCTTTTTATGTTAGAGACTGCTGTGCAGTGGGGATCAGGGAAAATGCTCTTTCCCCATGCTAGTACGTTATTGGAGTTGGAATATAAACTTAGCAGGGGGACAAAAGCATTTATTTTATTTATTTTTTGATCTTTTGTGGATCAATATTTTCTGAAACTGATGTGCTGGCATTGATGATTCTGTGATTGACAATTTCTTTATGCTTCTGTGTATTTAGATATATGCTAGTTGTTTTTGATTTTCACTTTCAGCATTTATTTTTTATTGTATTATTTGTTTTACTTCTCCGGAGCTTAGGTTATGGCTGAAATATTTCAGCTGATCAGTAAGGTAGGTTCATAGGTAAGTGCTTTGCTAACTGCACTTGCAGGACATTTTAAGCCTTGGCAGTTTCTTCAAAGGTGGGAGTCAAACACTATACCTTGCACCTGTAAGGTAAACATCTTAACACCAACCCAAGGAAATCAAAAGGACAGAGAAGTTGGAAAACATAAAAACAAGAAGACTGGTGAAGGAGAAGGTATATAGAGTCACAGATATTAAAATGTTTTTGGGAAGAGTATGAAATATTAAGCCAGGGGAAAAAAACAGTGGGAATACTAATAAGAATTTTATTGTAGTATAAAAAGCTCAAGAAAAAAAATAAGAAAGAAACATAAAGGGAAAAATTAAAATGTGAACATTTAAGGCAAATGACATAAGGCAAGAAAAAGACTAATGCGATGTGCAGTTTTACCTTGGGGAAAAGAAGAACAAGCAGGTACATTATGTATTCAGAACCCACTGTTAGCATCAAAAAGAAGCTATATTAAGGGCCTAGAGAGCAGATGCTGGTACTTTCCTACAGAGGAGAGAAATGTTCACGATTGAAATGTGAGTGAGTGGTGACTACAAAATTGTAAATTAGGAAGATATGCGGATAAAAGAATGTAATATATAGCATGCCAGGTTGAGAAAAATGAATTTTATTAGATAATAAATGCTTACATTTGCCATCCTAGTATTGCAGAGGGATAAAGACCTGATGAGTTCCTTAACCCACCGCCTATAATGTCATTTTTGTATGTTTCTAGTTGACAGACATAGCTCATTATAAAGTTCAGACCATTCTTGGGCCTAGCTTCTTTAACCAAGTGATTTTTCATCTAATAGTAGGCAGTGTGCAAAAAGTTTTTAACAAAATAACACTAACCTTGGATGTCCTGCAGTAGAAATTAATTCATTAATTTGTCACTTTTTCATATTTTTCATATTTATATTCATATTTTCATAGCTGAGAGCCCTACATGTTACTGGAGGTTATGGTGTGAAATGTGATGGTGGGAGACATGAAAGTTCATTGTCAGGGTTTATTTATATCATATTATACTCTACATACTGCTGTTTCTTAGTAATTATGAAGTATAAACAATATTCCATATGTTCTTAATATTCTAAAGAACAAGTGACTTACAAACTGTTGTAAGACATCTGGTGAAACCTTAGATGTTTTTGATGAAAATTGTCTTTTTATTTGCACTGTAAGTTACACATCTTTAGAGATATTCAGTGTTATTTATATTGCTAATTATACAACTAAGCATATCATTTATATATTCTGTAAATATTTCAATGAACACACACTCAGAGGGATTTCTTGTTGTCAAATGAAACCTTATGTCTGGTTAACAAGAATGGCCTAACAATAAATGTCTCAGTAGTATAGTTTTGAGATATAACAATTTGTTTCTCAAATTTTAACAAGAAATTTAATTTGGGGTTTGTATGCATTATAATATATTATAATATTTATGGAAAGACTATGAATGCATTGACTATCACTGTAAAACATATTTCTTACTGATAACATTACTATTTTTATAGTTTTAATAGTTTTTATTGTTCATAAAATGTTTACATTTGTTTATCTTCTAATTTTTAAGTTTAGCCGTGGTGGTACAGCAGTAGCGTTGTTGCCTCACAGCAAGAGGTTCTCCTGTTCGATTCTCGACTGGAGTACCTTCTGTGTGGAGTCTGCATGTCTTCCCCATGGTCGAGTGGCCTGCAAAAGACATGTGTGGATGGGCGTGCCTTCGCTGAAGGTTGGGCGTCGGGCTGGCAACTCAGCACCATAAAAATTGACTGCCAATCTTTAGCGGACCAGAGTTCCACTCTGGTGACCCCTAACTGGGAAAAGATAAACAACATCTTCTAATTTTTAAGTTTATTTTTTTGAAAATGCTCTGGCATGCAAGATATGTGTAGCCTGCTACAGGTGTGCCATTCCACCCCACATAAGTGCTAATGAGTTAAGAAAATTGACCTACTCAGTTATTGGGTAATTTGAAATTAATTACACTGTTCAACAATAATTATAAAAATCCAATCAAGAACTGTTAACTTAGAAAATGTTGAATGAGTTACATTATCTGCTGTGAAATAAGTTGTTTAGGTAATTAAGAAGATATTAAAGTACTTGGGGAAGTTAGAAAATGATTGTAAGAAATTACACACAGGAAAATGTGACAATTAGTGCAGATCTGGAGAAAGCACGCAGTTCTGTTTTACAGGATACATTATTTAAAGAAATGTACAAATTAAGATGAAACATTATGTGTTGAATACCTTTTATGAAATTTATTGATGTTTTGGTTTTGCTGAATGGATTAAAAACTTTGTGAATACTACTGTGACTCTGGATGACTTTATGCATTCATTACTGTTGATTGATTTAATATTTAATGTGGCATGCAACTGGAGTATTGCACTGCACGTTTGTGTCTTTGCTTGGAACATCCCAGAGCATCACACATCCCCAGTGTGTCAGTATATTAAAAAATGAGCCTTTGGAGTTGCAGAAATTATCCAACAAGCCATAAACAGATATAAAAACTATCTCATCTGCTACTGGAATGAGAATACCAGTATCCAGCAGTGACAATCCTAATGGATAATAACTGTAACATCATAGTTTTGTAACACAGTAATGTGAGATATATAGATACAACTATATGGATTGTAACCACCCAAGTAATATTTCATGCAGATAATTAACGAGCCAATTCAAGTAATTAAATGCCTAAGTTGGAAGAAAGCATTAGTTGTTAAATAAAAAAATCCATTGATTTCATGTGGCAGCTTATCTATATATATATATATATATATATATATATATATATATATATTTTTTTTTTTTTTGGACTTGTTTACATGCCTGCAGCCCCCCCTCTAGCTCTGTTTTACTCTAAATGTTTCAGTCAACTGTTCGTGTTGGGATTTGGAGCTGTTCCCTGAAATTCTCCTACTTTAATGTTGTAATTTCAGCATTATAACAGCTATTGGGTACTTGCAAGACAACTGTGAAACTTATATTTCTGGTTTTACATTGCTTTTTGTGGTTTCACAGTTCTGTAATACACATACTGAGTAATATGAATTTGGGATTCTGACGCTTTGCTGCCTTTTGCACAGTCATGATTTTACACAAGACAACTCAAGTGAAATAAATCCCTCATACTAGCAAATGAACACTGATATAGTTACACAATGACACTGGTATTTCCCATGTTCAGCTTTAAACCAAAAATTTAATGATGCAGTGAGTTTTACCACAATGTACTGTGCGACCTGGCAGTGCACGTTATAGCTTTTCCCCATTTCTTCACTGTGGTGTTAACATGCAATCAGTACATGTCATTGTGTGCGTGTGTGTGTGTGTGTGTGGGGGGGGGATGCAGGTTTTTATGTTTTTTTTTTATCAATGTTTTTATCATGTAATTTACGATGAATGGTGAGCCAAAAAACATGGTTTGTCATTTGCTTAAATAAACCTATAAACAGCTGTATATGTCTCCTGTTTCTAAGAGCTGATAATAAGGGTGTCTTATGCTTATCTTGAAACTTTAGGAAAAAATAAAGTATGTACTCTAGGTAAAAGTTTATTTATAAGTGTGTGTGTGTGTGTGTGTGTGTGTGTGTGTGTGTGTGTGTGTGTGTGTGTGTGTGTGTGTGTGTGTGTGTATGTGTGTGTGTGTGTGCGTATTATATGCAAAGTATGCAACAGTGTGGGAGTAAAACTCAACAGAATTTATACCCTGTTCATAGTAAGATTTTAAATGTTGGAGGAAGTGGAGAAAGAATAAAAGAAATTAAATAAGTAATTTAGAATGATAGAGTGAGGAAATACCAATCAAAAAAGTGAGCCGTGTGGTCTTTAAAATATAAATATTCCAAGATCAAACTCCAACAAATTGGACACCACCACAATAAAATTCACAATCCCCGGGATTCATGAAGCTTGCGCCAGGCGCAGGCGTAGTGTAGATGGAATAACGCCAAATATGGCCGTCAAGCAATTCAGGTACGATCCAATGCCACGTGCACTACCAGTGTATGCCAGAACTATAGAGCCCTCGCCATAGGTATGCTAATCACCCTATGCACAGTGTCGCACCATACAAATGAAGGCAGATAGTGATTCATGAAGTGGTGCAGGTGTAGTGTAAGCCCACGGAAATGTAAACCAAAAAACACGGTTTACATTTTCCCAAACAGAACATCGGAGCTTTGGAAGCGGACTAGACTCATGCATTACAAAGTTAACATATGCCAATGGCTAAATACATAGCCAATGGCATAAGAAAAGATGCACAACACCTAAAAAACAACATTTAATGCCATGTCCACAGTAACGCACAGTACAACCGCAGGGCATGTGTGCGCAAACTGGAACATAAAGAAAATATATAAAAATGTCATAAAATCTCAATGTAATACAAATCAGGTTTACACCAGAATACACAATGGTAGGCATGGAACACCACAACCAAGGTGCAAGGGTTGCTAAGGGCCTGCGACAGTGTTCGGCGTGGTAACTATGAATTAGTAGTCGATGCCATGCAAATGCGGCAGATAATACTGAATCGCAAATGTCCCGCCGGATGAAGGTTGAACCATATGGCGCAGCACTATAATACCGAGGAGTGGCTCAGAGGAGATACATGACATCAGCAGAGGGGTGTGCCACCATAGCAGCAAGCACATTGGAGCAATGCAAACTGGCCTGGCCGTTGCTAAGCAAAGCTGCAGGACAGGGGTGGGGAGGAAGGTATAGAATCTTTTAGTTGAGAGCACACATGGTGCCCAAAAGCACATGTGTATGGGGATGAAAATGTGCCCGAAACCCAGTAAGCGGATGCACACGGCAAGAACAATAGCACAAACAGGAAGGTCAGGGGAAGAAAAGAAGGAAATGCCGAAGTAGGGTAATTGGCGTACTAATGAGCAATCAACACCAATCAACTCACAGCAGCCAATCGACGGCAGCTGTCAAGTCTGCTTGCAGAAACCTGCAAAACAGGATAGGGGAGGCATCGGAATGCAAAGAAAGGAGGAGAGGACTTGGAATGCAAAGACAGGAGATCTGTCATAGCAGAGAAAAGCAAACCAACAGTAGACCGGCAATAGCACACATTACGCAAGATACACCAGGTCTAGGAAAGTACAAATGAAAGCAGGCTGCTGGATGCATGCCAGAAAATGGTAGGTTGAACGTGCAGAAATGTAAAGGGAAGGTCAAGAGGTAATTCACGACAGCCAAATGTAATTCAACACCAAAGGCACCACAATAATAGTTCCGGTAGTAAAACACATAAGATACCCTGTAGCTACGATCATACATACACACCCTATGACATCATCGGTGTTCACAGCACAATAGTATAACGTGTGAAAGCACCCTACACACACCTGTGAATTCCCAAACACTGCACCATAGGTGTAAACACACGGGGAACTTTTAAAATGTACATGTTGGTAGCTACCATAGCTGTGATTCATCAGCATGTGTTAGAGATTGACAGTGTTGTGGAGGATGATGCCAACAACCACTGCAGGCCCCGGAGGAGGAGAAGAGTGTTCAGACCAAGGGTAACCTACCAGGGGCTACATGATCTGGAGATAGAGCATTACAGGGTGGACAGGGACATCTTACAGCAAATAGTGGAGCTGTGCCGGCCACGCCTGAGAACCAGAAATAACAGAGGGGAACCCATCCCAGTGGACACGAAGGTATGTGTAAGCATGCAAATACTAGCCACAGGTACCTTTCAAATGCCAACTGGAGATATAATGGGTATCTCACAGGCATCAGCATCCAGGGTACTACACCAGTTCCTGGATGCCATGTTACCACATGCCAATGAGCATATATACTTTCCCCGAACTCAGGAGGAGTTGGCCAGCAATATGTGTCACTTCCACCATGTGGCACACTACCCGGAGGTACTGGGTGCGATAGACTGCACGCACATACAAATCAAGTCACCACCCGGTGAGCATGGTAGGCGCTACATAAACCGCAAGGGATTCCACTCCATCAACTGCCAGGTTGTGTGCATGCCCAGGGCATTATCATGGATGTGTGTGCTGGCAGCCCTGGAAGCTACCATGACTCCCATATCTGGCATGCCTCACAGCTGTATCAGGTATTTGTCAGGGGGGACATCCCACATGGCCACCTTGTGGGGGATGCTGGCTATGCACTGGAGCCGTGGATGATGACTCCCATCAGAAATGCACACACACCCATGCAAGAATGCCATAATGAGGCACATGCACAAACCAGAATCATCATAGAGCGTGTGTTCGGGATGCTGAAATCACGGTTCCGATGCTTGGACACATCTGGTGGAGCCTTGCAGTACTCTCCAGGCACGTGTGCCCACATCGTCATAGTATGTGCCATGCTACATAATATGATCCTGTGGAAACAGCTGCAGCAGGGACAAAATGGTGAAGGCCCTCATAGCCCACCACAATTGCCAAGACCATCACAGGCACAGAGGGATTCAGACCATGAACACACTGTGCCAGCCCCAGTAGGCAGATGGAGGCGTGCCCAGTATGCCTACGCCTTGGCAAAGTGGGAACGTATAGCACATACTCTGACAGTGTAGGCCCCTACGGACTGACACACCTCTCCACCTGCACACACAGTAAAATGGATGGCACACAAGCACGACCACCTGTAAATTGTAATGTATAGGTGGCCCACTGTGTGAATCTCACATAGGCAGCCCTCAAACATTGTACACACAACAGCTATAGGAACAAGGAATGTCAACACCTGAACAGTACATGCGCCTATCACCATATGGTGATGCTGTGTGTATAGGTTCCCAGGTACAACGGTAGGTTCACGGCCAGCTGTCAGAGGCCATACACCAAATGGGGCATACAGTGTCCGCTGTTGCCACAACATCGAGTAACCAACTGTTGCGTAGAAGAGCAGAGGCAATCGTGGGAGCACATGTGTGTAAGCTCTGTTCTGCACACACTCAGCACAGAGTCCCTGCTGCATTAATGAGGGGCTGCACATAATATAATCATGGATGCTGTGTCAAGGCATGGGGTGTACCCATGACAGGTATTCGTCACCCCAGCATGCTCCACCCACGGTCATTTGAAGGTGTAGCACAGTATCGTGTGTGGCTCACTGAGATATACATACCCAATGCCGGAGCACATCCAGTAAACATCACATGGACATACCATTAAGTGGACTCATCAATATGTAAACTAACTGAGTTACCCATGTGAGTGCAGTATGGAGTAACAGCCGTAGTATACTCCACGTACAAAACGACATAACACATGTACAAATCCCAGATGGCCATATGTTAAATGCAGTGACCGTCGTGCATGTTCCCGGTCCCACGTCCTGCAAGGGATGTAACGTAATCCCGAAGGCACGAGTAATGCATGTCGGATGCAGGTCAGCAGATCATGTTTAGCACACGTTACCGAGAATATGCATTGCCCACTCATGGTAAGCGACGTTTAAATATGACTATATGGATATGCGTGAAACAGGGATAAGCTACACCGAATATCGTGCAGATCACGGTCAATGATGTCCAGAACAGGTGAAACCAGCATTATTCACCCCTGTACTAATAGCGCCTGCTCTGAAGGGTAAAACGACCACTGCCAGGTGTAGAACATGCAATCATGTATAGAATCACCTAACACTATTGCTAGGCAAGATGTACCTATGGTAGGGTTGCCACCTCTTCAAATGACCAATGTGGGACATACGTCAGATGTCTGCAGGCCGACACATACACCCGGCCATTACGAAATGCAGAACCTCACTGTTTTGCCTAGATAAAAGCTCATCCTTGTAATGTTTACTTACTTATTCTGTTTCTAGAACATATAGGTGGTTCAGATACAGAATAACTGTTTTATGCAACTATTACATAAACTATAGGAAATAAGTATGTTCTAAAATCCCAGGACATTTGCCGTGTTCACAAATATTTTGCAGGACACAACTGCCCAAAGAGGGATTGTCCCTCGCAGAGTGGGACAGCTGGTAACCCTAACCTACGGCAGGTGTGTTATGTGACAGGTACAGACACAAACGTGCGGAGTCCAGGAAACAGTATACACCAACAAGTACACAATGAAAGGTGTAGCTTGCCTGTCACTTTCCCCGTCAGATATATATATATGTATACATATATACATATATATAATACAGATAGAAAGGGCGATAGAGTGATATATGTGGATATATACGGAGTCAGCGATATCTGCAAATATATATAGATAGGTCAACGACATTCATAACACCTCGGAGGTACAAATAAATAGGATACCGCCAACTATGGAATATGTAACATACTGACATGCGTAACCACGAGGCTGAAAGACCGAAAGAACACAGTACTGGAACAGTACAACCGCGAGTAATAGTATGATGACATGAAGGAACATTTAGTTACCACTGACGGTGTTGCGGTCCACGTAGGTACTGTGTTCAACTGTGTTTGTGAGCGCCGTAGTCTGTGTATGTGTGTGTTGAGGGTGCCGTGTGCATCTCCATGTGACTGTAATGTGTGTGTGTGTCCGCATCATGTGTCTGTTAGTGCCAACTCGGAGGTAGATCATTATGGTAGGTGTGGGTATAGCTAGCCATAGGCATACGGTTACCACCTGTCCCACATTAGGAGGGACAGCCCCTCCCTGGGCAGGTGTGTCCTGACATAAAACATTACAAAGTGCAAATGTCCGGGATTGTAGGACATTAATATGTCCCATATATAATGTAATAGTTGCATTAAATAGTTATGCCTCTATGTAAGAAACGTAAATGTTACATGCAATATGATAAGTAGCCAAAGTCCCACAATAGGTATGTATTGAGGATAAAAGTATGTGCTAACCTGTGTACTGACCATGGCTATGTGTTGGCCTGTAAACACCGCTGTGCGTCCCGCAAAGTGTCCAACTATGGCCATATGAAAAGGTGGCAACCCATGGCAAAGAGGTTCTGTTACCAACACAACCGCAATGACTGCAAATATCTGGGACAGAAATACACGGGATAGCTGTCAGTTAGACATATCCCTTTACATATCACTGCAATTCCGGAGGTATGGAAGTATCAGCTTCACCTGCATACTACATAGAAACCAATTAACAATGGCCGAATGTACAATCCCGTAACATAAGTCTACTAACTGATAGCTCTTTAATTAGGGATGGAGCCCACACACATATATATGGAATATGTAGAAATGCAAGCCCCACAAACCTGTATATGCTTCGTACACCCACCAACATCCCCCACACTAGAAACTATAGCAATACAGACTGCAATAGCAGCACAAACATCCAGTTAGTCAATTACGTCTGCAGAACCGTCAACATACCTTGTGAGAGATACAATTAAAGGCGCCATGCAAAATTGCAGCCATTATATAATGGAACAAACGGCGATGTTACAGGTTTTGTTTGCAATAGTCCGTTATCAGACATTGGGATGACAGGAACACCCACATGTTGAACCACATACTCTAGCTGTCACACACAATCCACGGGGGACATGAATCCAAAGTATAATTGTCTCTATGCATAGCAGTTGCAATTACACATAACAAAACACAATACAGGCCGTCTCCCCGGAGGTAGGGCAAATGGGCAATGCTCAAGTGGAGAATTAAATTATACCCCACTGTTGGCGCGTAATTGGTGAATGGAGTAGCTGCACAGCTGATATGCAAGTAATTAGTCACTCAGGAACACCAATTGGCGGGAGGAAACCACATGTTACAGGTATCGACGTATATAAGGATGACTTGCTAGACATTCAAACCATATGCTCATACAAACTATCTGTTTAAGCAGTGTGAGAGAGATAGAGACGAAAGTCCGTAACGATAACAAGGTATGTAGAACACTCGGTATGTAAGTTTATGTATAGCATGTTTTTTATTAATTATTTACTGTATGTATAGCCTGGTTTGCATTAATTAAAAGTGTCCACAATGCATAAAGTGGGAAAACGTATTTATGTAGTGATGTCTTGCTGAGCATACTAATGCATGTAGAAACTGTGCGTCCAGCAGTGGGCCACAAGGTACACATCACAGACACCACAAGGGATGCTACATGAGGGCTTTAAACAGAACATTTCCATACAACCCACCGTCAGTGGTAGGGTATGTCCAACAAGTACGTGCCATAGCAGGGGATAGTATATGTTGATATACTGTCACAGTAGGCATGTGTATGGGCATATAACGACAATGACATGTCTAAGGTGGTCCCGCTGTGCAAGTATGCTTTGCATTATGGGATACTATGTGAAATATGTGTAATGTATAGTATTGTAGGTAGATATGTCAGATATTCTACACAGCATAACAGGCATATCATGCATACCAAAGGTATTGTCTATTGGCATGTACAATAACAGGATACATATGGCTTGTAGGCATGGGACATTGCAATAGCATGATAGCTAATCTAAATGGAAGGGCTACCAAGTAACCATGCACACAGGACATGTAATAGCTTCACAGGTTCATAGTGGGGTACTATGCAGTCTGGCAAGTCTATGTGTAAGCACAACTACAGTGTTCACACCAGTGGCACCTCTCTAGGGTAGTGTCCTGTGAACAGCAGAGCCATGTGTTACCTGCACCTCTGCACAGTACAGCCACTGCAGTGATCCCTGGCGTACATGTGTCTCCCAACCACCAAGGGAGGTATCACATGAACAGTGCTACTGAGTGTCCCTGCGTGATGTACATAGGACTCATGTTCCAAAGCAAGGTGAGTGACCGGTTTGGGAATGTAACCCTCAAGCACATCTCACTCATTGTTGCGTGTGTGCACATATCCATGAGCATGTTGCTCACAGTGGCTTTTGCTTATGTCGTGTATGTGGAGTATATCCATTAATATTGTTGTGGACATGGGCCCTGTCTATTCAGCAGAGGTCACCCCTGAGTATGTAGCATGCAAATGTGTACAGACCTGGTGTCCGTAGTTCAGCCGCATACTTTAACTGTCGGAGCTCAATAAACATCATGGTGTGTTAATGGTGTGGTATGTAAAGCTGTAGGTGTTGTGTAAGGTACACCCTAAATGGGGTGGTGTACCCTTGAATGTGTGTAGACGTTTTGAGTTCAGAGGTACAATGGGTGCCTATGTACCAGCTACACACCCAATACAGATAAGTGTGGCCACGTAGAAGGATATCCATGCCACAGTGGCAATATGGTAACCACAGGAGTGGGTGCGACATACATGTGTACTACAAACATGTACAATGTGACATATATGTAGGGGACTACCACCTATGTGATAGTCAGTGGGTGAATGGTGTAATGCAAAGGTGATGTTCATGCACCTTGTGTCATGCAGCTTGAGGCCATGATATTCATATCAGGTATCTGTCACAGTGACACCCATATGGATGGAGTCAGTATCAGCTGGTGGATCAATCATGGCACTTTGTATGCAGGGGTTTGTAAAGCTAGGCAGGGAAAGTCCCTCTGTGCTAGCCTGTACCTCAGGGAAGCATATACTGAACATGAGGGGCCCAATGACTGAGGACTGTGGTATGGCAAATGTAACTGAAATGCAGTAGGTACTATGGTATGCTACCCTCATTGTGTGTGTCCTGTCCATGAGCCACGTTGCATAATATCCTGAGACATAGGGTACGATGTGCAGGTGGATGTGTATGTTGTCAATACCAGAATGGAGAACGGTGCTGAAAGGCAATGAGAGGACAATGTAGGATGTGTGGACTACCCTGGTAACTGTATGAAAGGAGTCCACCAGGTGTAGGGGCCATGCTCTGGCCCTAACAAGTCCAACCTGGGTGGCATCAAAGGACCGGAGCCCAACAATGTCTCTGTGAATGACGTCCTTGATGATGTGCCCCATAGCCGTGCAGAACAGTCCAGTCAGGTGTGTAGGACTATAGTCCCACTCGTGCATTGTGGTGCCACCTGTGTGGAGTGTGATAAATGTTGCTGTGTGCCATTCAGGGGCCACAATGTCTGATACAAGGCTATTACTGAATATGGTGGCCTAGTGGGGAGACATGTCGTTCAGAGGTTTGTGGACATCACAGCCTGGGACTTTGGAAGGTGACATGGGGCCAGTGTCCCAGGACATATAGAGTGCAGGTTAGTACTGTGTAGGTGTGACCGCAGGGACACCGCAATGTTCCTGCATGGATTGTGGCCCTGTAGTGAGTGAGAGGGTGTAATGTTAGCATTGAATCCATCCGCCAGCATGTTGCCAACATCACCTGGGTCTGTAATGTTCCTGAGTGACTGTTGTATGTGAGAGCAGATGTGGGTGTTGCCAATGACTACTGACATACCACCATAATGCCTTGTGGTACACCCCGGAAAGTGTTGCAGTAATGTTTACATAGTTAGTCTTGGAGTATGTGATGAGGGATCCCGTGGCCCTACTGAGGCTGACCAGTGAGCTACCCCACCCATGGGATTGTACACCACTGTGCAACAGCCTCCACCTGTTGTTGTACATTATGTCCATGGAACTTGACCACCAGAGTGGCGTCTGTTATCTGGTGTGTACCATCATGGCTCTGTGTGGAATAGCATGATCCATGCAGTCGTGTACATGCTAATGAAGTGCACTGGGGTATGTTTCAGCATTTGTAAGTGCATTGTCCATCTGCACGGGTGTCATGACGTTAACAACCGCTGTCATAAGACGTCTGTAGTAGGTGTTGTAGTACTCATGTACTGTGTATGCCGTGAAGGGTGTGGTGCCGGGATGTGGCTAACAAGGTTGATTAGCATATGTTTGGAATCCACCAATGAGGGATAACCTCAGGTGTGGAACACCAGTCACATGTTGGTAGTGTTCATGTCAAGGTTAATGTTGGTCTTGGAGGTGGTGTGTATGGGTTGATCCAGCCGAGTGGAGGTTATGACTCATGGATGTGTCGGTACATGAGTGGCTATCCCAGTTAAGTGTGTGGTAGTGTCAGTCACACATCAGTAGTAGCTGTCTGAGCCCTACTGTCCAGTACACCAACAAATGAGGTCTGGTAACCGTGGGGTATGTTGTTGAATCTGTAGCTTGTTACAATGTGTATAGCGGTTCTGGACACAGTTAGTTGCACGTGGAGCACCTCTGATGCATTGTGCTAAGTAACTAGCCAGGATGTGTGTACAACATAGTGGGATATGGGAACACCCAGCTGTGGGTGTGCTGGTCCAGGTATGTGCCTGAAAGGTATGGTCTGTCTATAACCTGTCATTGCAGGTGTGCTCTGCAGAGCCTAGAGGCAGGTCCCAGTCACTGCAGAGATATTGGAGTGGTGCATTATAAGGTGTGCCTTGCCTGCGTGTGTCACAGAGGAAGATGCAAGCAATGTGTCACATGACCCCATGTCCTGCTTGCCAGTTCCCGTTCTGCCGGTGACTGTTATTGAAAACTGTGCAAGACAGGCAGTATAGAAGCAGCAAGAGCCTTACATGTGATCTGTACTCCCAGGGCTGACAGGTGCAGGTCATCTGTGCCAAAGCATTGTGTTTGACCAGGTCAGTCAAAGCGGACAGATACCAGATGCCTGTGGAATGACAGCAGAAGCATAGGCAACTGTTGAAGTGACACAGTCAGTCATTGTACAGTGGTATCGGGTCCGGATGAATGCATAATGCTCCCCAGGGCTAGGCCCACACCTTCAGGGCTACAACACTGGTGAGCTATTGCATGTCCCTGCACACGTAGTCTGTGAAGTGGCATCTCAGGGCAGTCACACTAACATGGAGAATGACAGTCACATCATACCTGGTGAGGTGTGGCATGGGTGCATAGGTTATGTTGCAGAACCAGTTACCCGACAGCAAGATGTAAGCGACTATCGCCTTGTGTAGCCTGCTGTGTGGAGCTGCAGTGTGACCGCCTACAGACTCACCTATGACTGGTGTGTTGTGTATGTTATAACACCCTATTGGCTGTATGTGATGGGCACACATGAGTCTGTGGGCTATAAGTTGGTGATGTTGTGTTCCGTGATGGGGGCTGCCTCTGGTGCCTACACAGAGTATGGAGAGGTACTGCACAAGTTGTCCTCGTATGTGTGGCCTGTGGTGGAGATCATGTGAGACTATGTGATGAGTGGGGTGTGTTGTGAATGTTACACATCCCCACATGACTGTCAGGTGCAGCCAGGGTTGGTGACAGCATTACCCCCAGCAGGGCTGCATAAGTGCATCCCCCACAGGCTGTAGTGTCGTATGTTGGGAGGTGAGCATTGAATGTGTACATGAGACAATTGCTCTATTGCCACATGTACGACATATCCATCATATAGACAGGCAATAGCACTGGTACATGACAGTCGGACATGCCTGTATATACAACCATGTCTCACAGGATATGTGCGTTACGTGTGTACAACAGCTGTTGTACCATAAGCAAGCTGGAAATTTTAGGACAGCCAGTGTACCTGTGGGAAATGGTGTGGAATGGGTGCTATATTAATCAGTAGCTCATGACATGCTCAAGTTCTGAACAAGTGCCTAGCATGACCATACAATACAGATAGGGTGTTGGATAATATCAACCCACAAGTGGTGATGACAGTCATAATGGGTGGCACCGCACTATAACCCTGCTGAGTATGGTGTGCATGTCCATGAACCATTATCACTGTAGATGTTAGCAGTACAGATGTACAAGACAGTATGGATGTTTGATTACAAATACCTTTGTATGTCACAGGAGTGTTCTACCAGTGGCCTGTTGACAGACTCACAACTACAAAGGTGCCAGAGTGACATGTGCATATCACACCAGTGCCAGCTACAGTAGAACAGGGTTAATGTGTTGTACTCCACCCTCATTGTAGCCCATACCACACAGACAAATGTTAGGCATCTGTGTATGTAAGGATGTGAATGGCCATGACCTATGAGGAATAGCTGTGTCAGTGTTGTGAACAACATACAGAATGGGCTGTGTGGGTGAGGTGTGTGACATATGTGCACATTCTGATGGATGATATCAGCATTGTCACCACTAGGTGAACATCCCTGTACCCATTAACTACCACCTAGGCTGTGGTCAACATTATGGACACTGTGTAAGGGATGGTGCTGTGCAGTACACCTCCCTGCCTTGGTGACATCTCCAGGCCCCTTGGGTAGTCATACGAGGTACCCATGTCATGACAGGGTGCCATCCATGAGCATGGAGATCATTGGACAGGCATATACAGCACTGGGGTGACCAATATTGGATCACATATCACCTTTAAGGGGTAATGGCCATGCGTGGATGGGCGATACCAGCCTTCACAATCCTCACCTCCACTACGCAGCATGCTGTCTACCTTGCATAAAGACATTTGCTACACCATGATGATGGACATGCTACATGTCCATATCCTGATCTGTAAGACATACGTCATGGACAGCCACCATCCTAATACTAGGATCGCCACATGCTGGACAGATCCCTGTGCCATACATGTGACATACTCCCGCCAAACCATGCAACCCTGTCCATCAAAGCTGCACATGTCATCCCAGTCATACATGGTGTGATGGCCGCATGGTAGATGTAGTATCAACTGTCCGGATCAGTAATGTGGCACTGATGCACCTCATGGTGGCATACTGGCTGTCTGTTACAGCTGGGAAACCTTGCCCATACATGCTATGGTTGATAACCATCCCTGCGAATGACGTCCGACTAGCCATTGTCCCATGTCTATCACATGTGCAACACAGGTGATCCGTGGCAGGATGTTGAACAGCTGTACAGTGCTGTGTAGATGTATATGGCAAAACACATACATGTACAGGTGTCCATGCATATGTGTGCATTGTCACTGCTCAAGTCCATTAAGGCTGTGTCTGTGTTGATATGTGACATATACACAGCATCAAGGTCAACAGCAGTACCGTGGACACATCCAGGCATGTGCAGATAGGTAAGAACACCAGTGCAGGCAAATAGACATGCCCACATCAAGACAGCATTCACATGGAGTATGAACACTGTAATGAGGTGACACACATATATGGTGATGATATCCAATGCATAACGGGTGTTACATGTGTGTGACACAAACACGTCAGTCGTGTCAGTGTCATGATGATTTGCAAAGATTACTGTGCAGATGTACTAGATGTCATAGAAATGTATGTGCAGCAGTATCTCTGTACATCTCTGAAACTGTGACCTGTCACCATCATTATGTCTTACAGATAATGCCTCGTACACGCCTTCCAGCGTACAGCCGCCAGGAGGATGATGTCCTCATCCCGTACCTCCATGAGAACTATGAGGTGTTGTTCAGCCATGTGCCACAGCATGCCCAGCAGCGGGACGACCTGTGGCAGGATCTACGCAGGAGGGTGAATGATGTGGGTGGCCATAACCGCACCTACCAGCAGGTGCGCAGACACTGCATGGACTTGATACGACATGCAAAACAGCGTGCCACTGCAATCGCCAGGGAACAAGGTGGAACAGGTGGTGGGCCACCAACCCAGCCCCCACTCACACACACCGAGGAGCTACTGGCCAGTCTGGGGACACCCTCAGAACAGCATCCACACACACTAGCTGCCATCGTGGAGGTGGGTGTCTCCCAACCAATGAGCCTGGAGTTGCCTGGTAAGTCAGTACTGCACATATGGCTATTATATCCCATTTAGTTGCATGTGTCACTGTACATTATGTAAAGTAACAACATATGCAAGGTATGTGGACACACATGCTGCATACTACAGTATGCTACCCTGTGTATGCACACATGTGCATACTATATGCTATTATACAGGCAAATGTGTTAACATGCACAGTGCACCCTGTGGCTGTCAGACAGTCAGGGATAATGTTCATACTGCTGTGTCACCCCTATACAGGTACCTCTGGCATGCCGCACAGACATGAGTCCATTGCAGGTGAGACTGTCATCAGTATCAGGCATGTTAAAGCATAGATCTATTTGCCATGTGGCCAGTTAACAGTTGCACACTTGATGTTTGTTCCAGTCACGATATACAGGTCGCATCACCCATCATTCACACAGGCCACCCATGTGCAATATATACAAATGAAATGATACACCGACTTGAAACCACAGTAGTTGTCATTGCTACATGTGTGGTCAGCTGTGCATACAACAGTGGAGGTGTTCTACAATGGAGGCATATGTAGTATGCAGTGGAACAACATGTGTGGTATGCAAACAGTACCACACAGTGAGCTGTGATATGGGCAGCCCACAGGTGTCACCATTGTGTTATATGCCCCTGCATTGGGTGCACACATTGTGATGTGCCATCTGACATGTCCCAGACACGTAGTGTTCTGGCTGCAATATTGTCACACTATCCCATGACCCATACCCCACATACCAAACATACAACCCATTGTCTGCATAGCCCTGTGGATGGTGACATATCTGACATCTATGGGTGTATGTCATATGGGACAACACAGACATGTGAGATGGCCATCACACACATTTGGTCAACACATGTGCACACATGGCCATGGGGAATGGCCAGAGACACGTAGCCATACAGTAGATGTGATGTGTACACACCCTGTTGCACATTGTCCACACATGGTCCAATTATAGCCTTAGTTGACTGATTATACAGTTGATGTGGTACACTGGACATCCTAAAAGCCTGTGTACAGCTAGTGGAGGTGTCACTGACGTCTACCATATAAGATCTGTTGAACATCACGACTGTGTCATAGCATGACAGTAGTCACCTGTACAGCTTCCACAGACATTGACACCACATCAGGCCACAGATACTGTACATTTCCCTTGCTGCTGTAGGACATCACCGTTAGCTGTGCACCTCATGTGTGTGGTACATCAATGTCATGTGGGAAATGGTGAATTGACATGTCCACTATGTGTGGACATGGTTGCCAGGCAGCTAAGACCCTGTAGTTGTTGTGCAGGGGTGTCATCTGTAGGTCCTCCACTGACCTGTCACTTGACACAGCATGGTTTGGTGTGTATACACCTCAGCATCGTGGGTCACAATCCACAGTTATGTCATGGGTATGCATGCAGTTATGGCTATGCAATGTGTACATATTATGCATTGTACAGCAATATAGATGCCTCATGATGCCATGCAATGGCACAGTGTCTGTACTTCACACTGTATAGCAATGTAGATGGCTCACACTACCCTTCCATGCTCATGCACATTTGCTAAACATGTATTCTATCTGTAGGGCATACAGACAACACCGCAATGTGATGCCCATTACGATGCTGTACATGTGTCAGGACACCATTGTGTCAGACATGTATGCATGTTAATGCACACGTCAGCAGATTACATGTCAAGGTCACGTCAGCCATGTGTACTGTTATCCTGTTCTGGTCCACATGGTGTATCACAGGGATGCATGCATACTACCATGATTGTGTGAACTGCATGGCTACTGATATGACACCTGCTTGCTGTAGTGTGCACCCCAGGGAGGTATGCTTACTAACACTATTAATGTCTGAGCTGCATGCCCTCTGCCGTATCACAGGCATGCTGCATGCCATCTGTCAAATCACATGCATGGTGTGTCTGTGTGTGTGTGTGTGTGTGTGTGTGTGTGTGTGTGTGTGTGTGTGTGTGTGTGTGTGTGTGTGTGTGTGTGTGTGTGTGTGTGTGTGTGTGTGTGTGTGTGTGTGTGTGTGTGTGTCTGTGTGTCTATTGTAATTTAGAGTCTTTCTTTGCATTCACAGGTGATGTAGGTGCGTTACCCTCCTGCGGTCCATCTGATGTTAGTGTCCCCACAGATACTAGCAGTGATGAACATATGCATGAGGTACAGGCAGGGTTGTCAGGGGCTGAATCTGTGCCAATGGTTGCCATCCCAGCTATGTCTCCCTCTTCCCGCACACAGTTCTGCTGCCAACACATACCGCATCACCAGTGGCCATAGAGGAAGGACAGTCAGCATCTGTTAGCGTGGAACAGGAACGTGTGGTGGCTACAGAAGGTGTGTCTACACACCATGGTGTCAGTGTAATGACTGCAGATGTGCCACACAGGCATGTGGCCGGTGCTGCTCATAGGAGGACCTCTGGCAGACATGCACCTGGAGGACAGAGTGCAGCAGCTGGTATTACCAGACGCATGTTCCAGACTGTAATGACGGCACAGGCAGTGCTGAACGGCAGAACAGAGAAGGGCAGAGGCTGCAGAGGGCTGCTATCCGTACCCTAAATGACAACATCCAGGCATTGGCAAATGCTCAACAGCAGATTGCTGATGTTCTGGACAGGCGATTGGGTGACATGGTTGGAATCCTTGACCGTGGCATGGCAATCCACGAGCGTGAGCTGTCTGTGCTGGAACATCTGGTAGGAGTGAGGCATAGGCCACGTGGATGTAGGCCAGCTACACCACCTAGTGCAGGTCAACGTGAGCGTGCCACCTCACATGCCCACTCCCATAGTGCTGGTAGCAGTAGCAGTGCAGCTGGTGCTGCGCTGTCCACACCAGGACACAGCAGGCCACGTGGACATGGCCCTGGACATTCCCAGTGGGGACACGGTTCCAGTGGACATGTGTCATCGGACAGTAGCCAAGCTGTACCTCCACCTGGTAGTGCCCGTGCAACCCCTGGCAGGCACAGGTCACGTGGCCGTGGCCAGACACAGTGAGCTGTACAACCTGGTCTGTACAATCTGGAGCTGTCAATAATACCCTGTGTAGGCCTCACAAAGGCAGAACTGTGTGCACACATACACGCACACAGCAAAGACATCTGTAGGGCACCACAACACCCACATGCATACTGAACAGACATGTCCAATCATATCACTGGCCCTTACCCACACACAAGATGTCATCCATTGGTGCAGCCTATGCCCCTGGCAAACATTATCACCCTGTGCATATGATGAAGCCTGTGCCACATCCCTGTCATCCACACCATTGGTGCAGGGACATGCTCAAATGGTCTGATGCACAGGGTGAACAGAATAGTGAGAAGTGTATATTACATTAGTTGTGTAAGAATAGTGAGAGAAGTGTATATTACATTAGTTGTGTGTGAATAGTGAGAGACGTGTATATTACATTAGTTGTGTACTGTTGACACGCACCAGACATACCATGTAGTACAGGTTTAGCATGCATTGTTATATGTTCACAGTATGTGTCTTGGTAACAACAGTAACAGCATGTTGGTAATGATGCCCTGGTTCCCTCCTTATGGTCTACTTGCATGTGCCTACAGGTAGCACTGTTTGCAGTCTCCCATGTGTAACTGTGGAGTACTCACAGGCACATATGGCAATATCAGCATGCTATACGTAGCCTCAGCCTGACTGTTGGAAAGTCTAACATAACACAGATGTCCACACATATACTGATCCAGAAGCATGTGGGCAGTTTAATAGGCTACAGTGGCTAGAGACGTGACATCCATACCAGGTCACATCACAGGTATGTTGACATGGTGCAGGGGTTGTACACAGCGGTCTGGCCAATGATAATGTTAGAGGCCACTTGATAGCATGAGGCCTCACTGTGTAGCAGTAATACCCTGTCACATTACAGGAACATGCTCACACTCACGGGGTCAACAACACTATAATGCACACCCCATAGTGTTGAGGTGAGGACCCTTGCCTATGTGGTCATCACCGTCACAGTACTGTGAACCCACATGCGACACAGAGAAAGAACATGTACAGGTAGCCAGTGCGGCTGAGACCAATGGCATCAACAGGGTAGTGGACTGCATCACCATGAGGGGTTAGGGATCCTGTGTGTTCTGTATGGTAGCATACACCCTCACTCCATGCACCAGACAGCCATACATACCTACATACACACACACACACTGTGGAGACCACAAATGTCATACACATATGGATAGCTGATGTGTGTGATACACACACCACACCTGCCTACGTCATG
>NC_056739.1:992745075-992775075 GCF_019279795.1 Protopterus annectens | reverse complement strand
GTGAGGTTACAGTGTTTTGTACATACACACTCCTGTTGTCACCTATCTTCTACTCTAATAGTCCCCTTAACCTACACTACACTGTAGAGGCTTGGCCCATATGGCATGACATGTTGTGATTCACTATCCTCAGCCTCACTTGCCTCACATTGCCTACAAATGCTTCGTTACATCTCTGACAGAGCGCTTCCACACATAGGTACCAGTACGCAGTAGCCATGTTGTCTCCGGCTTGCCATTCATCTGCATGGCGTACTAACATCTAACTAAACCTACATTTTGTATGTATATTATCCATATGTCTTGTGTTGAAGCGCAGCGCGTTCTCGTGGCGCTGCGCTACGCTTCCACACCAGGGATCAGGGGAGGACAACTACTGGTTCATTGATATCCAATGGACAAAGCCGCCACTGGCCTTGGACTTGGACATTGGCATGCTTCTTCGACTGTATTCATACTGTATTTGCAGCTGTCATTGCTCCATTTAGCAACGTTAGTCGCATAACATCCGGGTACATTTCTGCACATAACTCTGCTCTTGCACGGACAGCTTACTGTTTCATGTATCGCATAGTAGGGTTACCACCTGTCCCACTTTGCGAGGGACAGTCCCTCTTTGGGCAGTTGTGTCCTGCAAAATATTGTGAGAAAATGGCAAATGTCCTGAGATTTTAGGACAAAAGTATTTTCTATATTGTATGTAATAGTTGCATAAAACAGTTATTCTGTATCTGAAGCACCTAAATGTTATATGAAACAGAATAAGGAACAAAAATGCTACAAGAATAAACTTTTATTCAGGCAAACAACTGAAGTTCTGTCCTTTGTACTGGCCATGGGTATGTTTTGCCCTGCAAAATCTGATGTTTGTAGCACAAATGTCCCACTTTGGCCATTTGGAAAGGTGGCAACCCTATAATTACATCATTTGCATAGCTTACACATACAAATGGGGTATGTTGCAAATCCCAACATTGTCCGTGCAATGTTCGTGTTACGGGCGGTCTTGCATGCCCCTGCAGGTGTTTGCTGAATAGCCTGGCAGTCATCTTTCCTTGCTGTACTCTCACTCAATCCATAAACGCTGAAGGCGTCGTGTATCATGGCCTAGGCTTTGCTGTGTGCTATGTCTATTTGTGGTGTATGCATGGCTGTGGGTATGTCCCACTGTCATCATTGGTAAAGGTGACACCCTATAGGTACTTCCTGTAGACTGCTGTGTCATTTGACATGTCAGCACATACCTGCGGATGAACTTCCTACTGCAGTGCTTTTCATACCTTCTGCGTTATCTTGCGGTCGATAATGCTGTTTCCTCAGACATGTATCTGTTTCTGATCATACCTATCAACCTCCTAGTGCAAAACATCTGTACAAAGCCTAACATGATGGGGGACAGATAGGGGCAGATTCTACATATTGCTCTTACAAACGTAGATAGTTGGCAGTATTATAGGTTTTGCATTAGTATGCCCTTTCTGAGGGATTTGGGGTCTTAAACACATATGTTTATCATTATTTAATGACGTCAGTTCTCAGGTATTTGGCAGACAGGTACACATACCTCTCAACCTCCGACAGCAGGAAATCTGGACAAAGCCATAACTAAAAGTGGGGCAAAAGCCCAAAAGTAGGGCCATTTTTTAAATATTGCTCTTACAAACTTAAAAAGTTGATAGAATAACAGGTTTTGCATTAGCGTGAATTTTCTGAAGGGTATGAAGTCTGAAACTCAAATATCTCTCATTATTTTCTAACTGCAGTCTTTAATGATTTGCCCTAATTTGCCAGAAAACCACAATTTTATGAAGAATGTACCAAATATATGAGGCAAAAATCTGGACATTCTGCAAAAATCTGTGCAGTTGAGAGGTATGCAGGTACAGATTGTGAGAGGAACACACCACCCATATGAGGCATACATCTGCACATTCGTACAGTTATGCCAATACACACAATACATGGTGCCATCACAGTCCAGTTACCATTACATTCCTATTGATGAACACACCCACCCACTGGGTTATATTCCTCACACAGGCCAACAGGTGCTTATCCACACTACTTATTCCATCATGTACCTTATGTGTAGGCCGGTATTTGCGCTTTCCATCAGTGGCAGAGCTCACGTACGAGTATGGTGGACTGGACACTGTATCAGTGACACTGCATGACACCCTGAGGGACACATGTCATTTGAGTCTATTAACCTTCCACATTGACTTTCACAGGCCATACGTTGTAATTCACATTTGTGGACAAACATGCTTATGAGTTGTACATGTTTTGTCATTTGTCCTGACGTCTTTCTTCTCACCTGTCCACCTAGTATCACTAGTTCTGTACATTTCATTAGGACGGGTTACCTTCATACCTCTCACCTGTACACATTATGGGTATATGCCCTGGGGTTTGACCTATGATTCTGTTACATTTGTCATGATAATGTGCCTTTCTGATAGATTGCTGGCAAGCCATGACGGACTGTGCGGTTAGGTAATCATGACTGACATTTCTATTTCATGATTACTAACTCTCATAACATTCGTATTCCCGACTATGCAATTATTCTATCAACAGTCTGACTTTGTCTGAGGTATATTTAATATAGTCCCTATTTGTCTGTCGTGTACTATGCCTTAGTCCAGCTGTCTTATTCTGACATTCTGGCAGGTATGGTTACCATCTTGGTCGGATGCGTGTCCATCCATGATAATCGCCTACATGACACTGATATAGGTCCCTACGTCTTCCCCCAATGGTTTACACAATATCCAGTGGGTGGGTTGCACCTTTTTGGTGAATATAGGCATGTGCTATACCCACATAGGTATATTGATCACTCCCATGGGGCGTACCTAATAGATCTGTGCCAACCAGCACCTTGGCCCAATTCTGCATACCCATGATTCCCATACCTGACACACCTCCACAGTACCCATTAGACATGTTTAATGTGAGCGATAATAAAGTGTGAGGACACTTCCGAGCACTCCCCACTCTGTGGATATCAGCTCGTACATCATACATTCAATCGACCCATGTGTTATTACCCTTGCACCTGCTACTGTTGCATGTACAGCTATATCATAGTTGCAGCTGTGACGTCTTTAGCATCAATGATGGTTCGCACTTTGTACGGATCAATTTTTGGGGTCCTGCAAAGGACACCTATATTCATGTTTAACGTGTAGAACTTGCAGGCCCTGTCACACTGGTACTTTCCGGGAAATGGTTTGGAAACCATCGGTGTATTCTCCTTTCATGCATGTCTGTCTGTCTATCCATATTAGCTATACCGTGACCTATTTATGTACATGTGTTATATGTACAGGGACATATGTTTGTTGTGTATATATCTATTCATGTATCGTGTGTGTATAGATATATATATCTGTACATATATACATATGTCTGTACATTCCTCATCTCGTAATTTGCTTTGGATTATGTCTGTGGATATATGTGTATATATATCTCCATATCATACCTTTCAACTGTACAGATTTCGCTGCATGTACAGCTGTTTGCCTCTTATCTTTGCTCCATTTTTCATAACCTTGTGTCTATCTGGCAAGTTAGTGGCATATCATTAAAGACTGATGTTGGTAAATAATGACAAACATTTCAGGTTACGACTTCATACCCTTCAGAGAATCCATGCTAGTGACACACCTGTTATTCTATCCACTTTCTATGTTTGTTAGGCAATATCTGGGGATAGTCCCTATTTGTGGTCCATTTTTCATAACCTTGTGTCTATCTGGCAAGTTAGTGGCATATCATTAAAGACTGACGTTGGTAAATAATGACAAACATTTCAGGTTACGACTTCATACCCTTCAGAGAATCCATGCTAGTGACACACCTGTTATTCTATCCACTTTCTCTGTTTGTTAGGCAATATCTGGGGATTGTCCCTATTTGTGGTCCATTTTTCATAACCTTGTGTCTATCTGGCAAGTTAGTGGCATATCATTAAAGACTGACGTTGGTAAATAATGACAAACATTTCAGGTTACGACTTCATACCCTTCAGAGAATCCATGCTAGTGACACACCTGTTATTCTATCCACTTTCTATGTTTGTTAGGGCAATATCTGGGGATTGTCCCTATTTGTACCAGTTGTTGTCATGGCTTTGTCCAGTTTTGTACTTTACGGGTTTAACAGGTATGAGCCATGTACATGGAACATGGGGAAAACACCATTCATTTTCTATTCTGTGAGCGGATTACACACGCGCACTTGCATATACTTATTGTGGGTTACATATGTTTCATAGATAATTGTGCTTCCGTGAACTTTCATAATTCTGACCGTAACAGTTACATATCTGTATTCCAGTTTACGGACTACTGCGAAACATACGTTCACCTTTACATATTTAAATGTGTGTACCTCACGAACGCTTTAATTACACTTTCAAGTTATATGTGCAGTGGTCATAGGTCAACTGGGACTGCATTCACATTGGCCGGATACCGGAACCACTATTCTATTGGTGTTCTCCCTCATTGATATGCATACCCATAGTACTTAGCTACATCAACATATGCCTCACCGCTTCACCTACGACACAGGCATCCATTCTCCTGCTGGGAAAAAGGTGGTACTACATATTACACATTCCCTATTGCCTACTGCTGTGGACTCCGGCTGCATTGTTAATCACTCCGAGGGTATGCAGAACACCAAGGCATATAGTCCAGCCACATACAGGTCTTTGATTGTCAGGGTGTTCATGTAGTGATCTGGGTTTAGGCTTGTCCACCTGGTGAACGGAACTTCCCTGGCCGAGGTCAAATGTCAGATGAAGCATATGGACAGGGCTTATCTCCCTATTTTGAAGTTTTACCTGTGTTTATAGACACAGGTGTTTGGGCACCTGTCAGCAGCTAATTCTGTTGGCATTACATATTATGGGTGGGTTTGTTACAGTCCATACTCCACGGTGAGGGGTGTTCCCATTCACATTTGACTATTACCTGTATACAGTCATACGGGGATTATTATTTTTGGACATGAAGTGACTACAGGTATGTGGTTGTACATTACACAAGTGTGAAGGGCTGTTCCTGTAAATATGTACGGACCATACCTCTCAACCTCTTAGAGCACCAAACCTACACAAAACCTACATGATGGGGGGACAATTAGGGACACATTTTAACGATTGCTCTTACAAGCTTACAACGTTGATAGAATGCTAGGTCTTGCATTAGCATGACTTTTCTGCAGGTTGTGGAGTCTTATACTCAGGATATTTCTCATTATTTACTGACGTCAATCCTCAGCTATTTACCACACTGGTGCAGATTGTCGGAGGCACACACCAACACTATGGGGTGAACCTGTGGTCATTCTTAGGGTTGCCACCTTTTCGACTGCCCAAAGTGGGACATGTTCTGTAGAGATGTCAGATTTTCCAGGACAAAACATACCTACAGCCGTGCATAGTACTGAACTTTAACCTTTTTTGTACATATAATAGCTTATTCTAGTAACATTTGAATTGCTTATGCTACTTCACATAACATATTGAGGATTCATATATAAAATAACCATTTTATGTGACTATTAAAGTAAATTAGGAAATAAACTCTCAGGACATTTGCTATGTCTTGATTTTTTTCACAGGACACAACTGCCTACAGAGGGATTGTTACTCACAAAGTGGGACAGGTGGTGACCCTAGTCATTCTGCGAATATCCGGACAGTTGAGTGGTATGGCACGGACCTCTGTAATACGCTGTTGTGTTCTGGCACAGCAGTAGCTCAGCATTAAAGACTGCAGTCGGAACGTGCTGACAGACAGTTGGGTTTCAGACTTCATACTCCAGACATTAATGCCAATGTGCAAACTGTTATTCTATCAAATTCTATGTTTCTAAGAGATATGTTTACAGATTGTCCCTGAGTTTGGACCTTTGTCTCACTTATATTCACGGCTCTGTCCAGATATCTTGCTCACACAGGTTGACAGGTATGGTCAGTCACGACTGCACACAGTCAGTGTCCCTCACACTTGATCAGGGTTGACCTGTTTACGTAGTGTCTTCCTCGCCCTCATGCCGTTTTCCACTTTGCAAATGTGTGCATTATATTCTCCCTCCTATTTGTGTCTGGACACGTGCATCATGGGAAGGTATTTTATCCTGGGTGGTAGGTTATGCATGCCCACTTAGGGCTGGACAGTGTCATGGACCTCCACTGCACGTTCTGACTTGTGTCCAGATATCTACTGGATTGGACATCATGTCATCATACCCATTCTACTATTTACACAAGTTGGTCATCCCGTGAGGGATATCCCAAAAATTGGTCAAGATGAAAACAAGTTAGATAACGAAGATTTTTGTGGCTTCACGAAAACATGCAGGGGGTTTTACCTGCAGGGGATACATGGTTTGCAATCCTGACACTGCCTAGGGTGACAATACCTACTACATATGCATAGGGGTCACTGTGTGTAGCTGTTTCTGCAACAAACCAGTGGACCAAGTATGGCTGGATTTGGTGGACGTTCTGGTATGGTGGCAGGTTGTGTGTTGTGGAGGGTATGCTGGGTAGGCTATTATGCATCCAGGTGTGTTGCATTTGTTATGGCCAGTTCCATCAGGACCCATCTGTGGGTATGTGATGGTGCCGTATCTATACATTTGTCTCGCATATTTCCATATTCATATGTTTGTGGGATTGTGTTCTACACTATGGCCTGTCTGCTTGTCTTGCAGCTGTTTCTACATGAGGTTGTGTTTCTTTCCACTTCACCTGCTGCCCCCTCATACACCTCCGGTTCACCTTTTCTGCATACGACACAAGTATCGCCTTTGAGGAATTTACCATTAAACACACACCCCTCACACGCGAATTACTCACACCCCATAGAGCACTACTTTGGTTGTTGGCCCATGACACGGCCAGAGTTACACATTGACTACCCTACATGTGTCGGGTACCTTTATGGTTGTGTGGACTACCCTGCCATGTTTGCTGTCCACATGCTATACCTCACGCACATAGGTACACGCCCTTACTTCACTTTCATTACTTGGTTGGTGTATCCGGGTACTACCCATTCGACTGTGTCACATACACGTTCGGATTATACAGCTGCCTTCCGGATTTTGCCAGCCTGTTCTACTCATTGGTAGGATGGCACCTTTTCCTATGTCCAAGCTATTCCTTACACATGTCCGACTGTTGTGGACATTGCCTCCCCACAATCAATGGTTGTGTTTCCACCTTTTCAATTGTCCACAGTGTGACATAGGGTTACCACCTGTCCCACTTTGCGAGGGACAGTCCCTCTTTGGGCAGTTGTGTCCTGACATGTAATTGTCAACATGGCAAATGTCCTGAGATTTTAGGACAAACATATTTCTTATATTTTATGTGATAGTTGCATTAAACAGTTAATTCTGTATCTAAAATACCTGACTGTTATGAGAAACAGACTAAGCAACTAAAATGCTACAGGAATACGCTTTTCTGTAGGCAAAACAGTTATGTTCTGTCCTTTATACTGGCCGTGGGTATGTGTCGGCCTGTACAGTCTGATGTCTGTACCAAACATGTCCCACTTTGGCCATTTGTGAGGGTGGCAACCCTACTGTGACAGTTGCGGTGAACACAGCATATTTTACAGGCCGACACATACCCATGGTCAGTTCGGCAGATAGAACTTACAATTCTTGCCTATATCTAAGCTTATTCTTGTAGCATTTTGGTATCTTATTCTGTTTGTTATGACATTTATGTATTATACGTCCAGTGAAATATGTTTAATGCAACTATTGCATGACGTCTATGGAGGAATTATGTCCTATATTCTCTGGACATTTGCCAGTTTTACATGTTTGTGTCAGGACACATCTGCCCACAGAGGGACTGTCACTCACAAAGTGGGACAGGTGGTAATCTTGGTCGACGGTACGGATCATACTGTTCCTTTCGGCCTACATGTGTCCGTGTTGTTATGGCTCATTTATATGCTCCTTCTGTTTCGTTTACATGCGTATGCTATTTCCTATCACATTTGGTATGTGAAATACGGACATACCTTTTGTATGTGACTATTACATGGCTTGTGGGATATGATTCACACATACGGTCACTACCTATATCTACATTTCTCCTCGTGTATTTTGTTATGGACACATCTGTACAGCTATGTTCCCTCCCTCAAATTATGGGTCGGCTGGTGACCCTCTCTATTGGACTGGACGTACCTACTGGTGGCGTGCTAACATCTGATACATTTCACTTCCACATGGTATAGCTATCTACACTACGTTGGACTACAGGCACACGGTTTTCCTGTCATTTGTTCATGGGTAGGGACCCGTTATTCCCTACCGTGCATTTGTGTTTGAGTCCTCATTTTCTGTTCGCAGGGACTCTGCTTTGCATACGTTTCAGTCTCCACAGACACTGATAGGTACGATTACTATTGCTGGCAGAATATAATATTCAGCAGTTTAGGTTGCTCCTCGAAAGCCGACATTGACACACCTCCCTGCGCAACTTCGATACGCACCTTTCACTTGCGCACGTTTCCTATGCACATGGCTGTGGCGGCTGCGCGCCTTCATTAGTATGCATATGGTGCGACTACTCCACATCTACGCCACATGGCCGGCGCAAGCCTTATGCCGGCCTTGCGCTGAGCTTCATGAATCCGGGGGAATATCTATTTAGCACTTTCATTTTGATATTCAAAACTTCTTCAGAAGGATACACATACAAAACCATTCCCCTTAAATAAATATGACAAAAACAGCCAACCAAATTCCATGCCCTAATTTTAAAACCTTCTAAAATCTATAATCACCTAAAACATTCACTGTAAACCCAAAGATTTGGTGTTTGATCTTGGACTGTTTTTTGTTACACCTGATTATTTTTGGTTATTAAAATATAAATATCTCCTATGTGGATGGATTCCACTGCCTAAACATTGAATATTTCCTTCAATTGTACCATAGGCCCAGAAAACATAGTGCTTACAAGGACACACCTTATGTCTACACACAGAATTACTGACAGAAAGGAAACATAGGGATGCATGTCCTAGTGCCAAATATTTCATAATCTGCAAGAGGTTACAGATGCATTCCAAAGATTTTGCAGGGAAGCAAGCAATGCATATGCATGGCATTTATCTTTTAAAGGTAGTTAATTGTATCTATATCTTTTGATTTGCAAAATATTGTAACTCTTGCCCCTCTGTACCTTCAGAAAGGAATATTGCTCCTGACGTTCAAAATATCAGTATTGTTGCCCTTCTTATCATCACAGGTTGTTTTAACATATTGTAAAATTGCAAACATCTCCATCACCCTGTTGCCTGTTGTAAGCCTAAAGACAATGCTGCATTCAAAACACAATGTACCTGTATCTCAAATATACACATTCATTAACTGTCTAGTGACCAAACATCGAGCTGGTTGCAAATACAGATCCCTAAACAGAGTGATTTGTACAGACACAGCACATAGATAAAGCCATCCTTTTTCTGTTTGTTGACAGACATTTTTATGAAACAAGGATACCTTTATAAGATCTCAGCAGGCATTCATTTTCTGTTTTGTATTAAAATACCCAGACATTAAGCCAAACTAAACCAGAGGTAGATCGTGCAGATCAACAGCTTGCAATTACATTCTCTATGATATACAACTAATTACCGTGCCCATATTTTACATTTGTGATGCATCATTTGCAGTTAATGCAAGATTCTAGTATTGACTATTTGCATTTCTACTGGTGTAGCTGCATATACCAATGTATTATTTGTCTTTTCTATAAAATATGGAATTGTCTCAGCAGAAGATCTCTTTCCATCAACTCAATCTAGCCAAATAGCCATACGCCAGCGCATCTTCACTTTTACAGCCAAACACGGGACTTAGGCTTCCAAGGAGCAGCAAAATAACTGCACCATTAACTCAGCCATGGAAATATTGTCTGTCACTAATGCTTGTGTTTGATTGTAAAGGCATGCTGGGTCTGTTTAATTGCATTTAGAAATGCATCTGGTCTGATTATGTGTTATAACATTTTTTTATCTCTTACTAATTTAATTCTATTACTAAAACAAAACAATAGGTATTATCTCATGAGCTGTTAGTCTGAAAGAGTCAGAACAACTTACTGTTGACAAATACATTTAGATGTTCCCCGGCAACTGAATGAAAAGAGAGAATCCCATTATATAATTACTAATAGATTAAGTGAGCTACGTCGTGCTGTTTATGCTGATAGCACATGCATAAGTGCTGCATACATCTCTGCATTGGACTTTTTTTACAATTTATTTTGATTTACATTTGCCATTTGGTTTTACTGCACCGCATATATGTAATTCAAAAAGACAGATATGCATTATCTATTATTATTATCTAGCATTAAATGTCTAACTATAGCTTATATACATTTTGAGTATATTTGTGTTTTATCCTTGCATTTTCTAAAGTTGTAACACAAGAGGTTCTGCTGCAAAAGATAAATGTAAGTTATTTCTTTTCAATTTACAATGGCCATTATATTTACATACAGATGGCATAATGGTTAAGGTGCTTGCTTTACAAACAGAAGGTGCAGGGTTTGATTCTCATATTGGGAGAAGTGGCTAGGCTTAAAAAGGCCTGCAAAGGCAGTTAGCTTAGTACCAACCTATGAACAAAATAGTAGGGGTATAAAATTCATGAAGCATTCCAAAAAAAATGGTGGTGTTTTCTTTAAAATACGTTAATTGTTTTGTCCATATTTGAATTTACTTGATATGTATAACCACACATTCGCTGGGAGAAAAAATAAGGATTTTTTTAATTCCCTCAGAAAGCCCATCAGACTAAGTCAGTTTAGTAGTTACAGAAGTGAACACAATGCACTGCACATGTCTATTACTCCTTACTCTGGAGACACTGGTTCCCTTAGTCCATGATAGAAAACAGGCCAAGAAATACAGCCCCAGCTCTGCAACACTATTCACAAAGGAGGCTCTGCAACACTATTCACAAAGGAGGCCTAGAGCAATATCTGTTTAGCATGTACCAAACCTGCGCATCTAACCACACTATTCAGCAAGCAGCATTTTATCAATGCTCTTATGCAAAGGTCATGAAGCTTATATGATGGATTTGTCTTGTGCATTGCATTATTTAAACTTACATTATATTGCATTTGCTTAATGGTAGATAGAGATAATAAGCCATTCTAGACTGTACTTTTAAGTGCATTTAAAGTACTACTTCCTTCCATCTTTACTAATTTGCCCTTTTTTCACTTGTGGTTGCTTAGTGTCTTCTCCAATGGACTCCACTGAAAATAAATGCACGCACAACACTGTATATACTTCTAATATTGAACAGTCACAATGAAGTGCCATTTCATATTAATGGCACTAATATATTACATATCTGTTTGCATGGATTCTTGCATAAAATAAGGACTAATGTTCACATTACACTAACCAGAACACTTACACAGGATATAAAAAATAAAGTTATACGGTATTTCTAACTGAATTTCTTTTACATATGACTTTCATTTCAAAGTTTGTTTGGAAAAAGGGCATTAGTAATTAAAAAAAAAATCCATTAAGTTAACGTGACAGCTTCTGTTCAAGTTGAGACAGTTTTGTCTTTTTTGGCCCTGTTTTTCTGCCTTCCAGCTGATCATCATTTACTTTCTAGGGCTGCTCCTATAGCTTAGTTATACTCTAAATGCCCCTGTTCTGTTTCCAGAGCTGTGTCTACCCAGCAGCCTGTCAGAAAGGGGAGGTCGGTCAAAGCAGACCACCTGGCAGTATCACATAGGTTGTTGTGAAAGCGGGGGCTTTTCATAAGCTCTACATGAGCAGTGATGATGTTACAAATACATTATCTCATGTGACATTAGTTAACTCCCGGACCTCCTTCAGTGCCATCATTCTAAAAGTAGGCATCATGATTTCAGCGCCATCTTCATCACTGGATGCAGACAACCCACCCTCCCTCCAGACGTAGACAAACCTGCACTAAGCCATTCCTTCCCAACCATTCTTAAATCATTTAAGCCAGGGGGTGAGTCCACATTAAACTGCACATATTGCATCTTATATGCCCCCTTCATGACCCTTGTTGTGTTTAAAACTTGCTTGTTTCTAACATCCTCTTATTATTATTTCTTCTCCTATAAACCAATTTAGGTGCATCCCCTAATTTCTTACCTAATTCATTAGTACAAAGAAAAATATCCTGTTGTGTCCCAGTACACATATTTTACAATGTACTATATGTGTCCCAGTACACATATATTACAATGTACTATATGTGTCCCAGTACACATATATTGCAATGTACTATATGTGTCCCAGTACACATATATTACAATGTACTACTATTTTTATTGGTAATATTACTGAGATCAAAAGTAAAGCATATCATAACTGTAATAGTACTAAGGGGATTACATATGCCACTACATGTTTAATGTGTGCAGCATTTTATAATGGTAAAATGAAGAGAAGCCTTTAGCTCTGGGAAAGAATATGTGAGCACATTGCTGATATTATAAAGAGGTGGCTAAATAATGCATTGTTTAAACAAATTAAAGTGTACTCAGATCTTGTTTTTCAATTTTTAGCAGTAGAAAGGGTTATAAAATAATCCCTGGGGGGGGGGGGCAAAAGGGTGGTGGGGTCATCTCACATTTAACATGGAGTCACCACCTGGCTTAAATGATCAGCTTTCCCTTACAAGTGTTCTAAAATTGCAGCAGATGAAATATTGATTTTTATGCAGTTTTTAACCATTTGTTTATTTTATCATAAACTGTATTAATATGGTAATTTAAATTGATCTTGATGATATTCAAAAATATTATATTTGTAATCCTGATTAATTATTGTTTTAATATGCAGTAAGCACATTTTTGTCCAATGAACAGAAGTTAAAAGTATCACATGTTTAAAAAAAACATTTGCATGGAGTTTATGTAAGGGCTAATGAATATTCTGAAGAAGTCCCATGTGAATTAAAGGAAGAAAGCACTTAATAATTTTGACGTGTTTTTTTTTTTTTTTTTTTTTTTTTTTACTTTTTTTGTTGGTATATATTTTAATAAAATTCATGCCATGGTTTGCTGCAGAAGGCTCTAAGGTCAACAGAGGCCAGCCTGAAGACCTGGAAGTTGACTGGAGAGAAAGTAGAACAGTTCAAGGAATTACTCAGGGCTCCAGTACCCCAAGAAGAGGAGGAAATAGGTGAAGTTGAAATGGCAGCACCTAAAAGCAGCATGTGTTAGGAATACAGAAAAAATATGTGGCCAAGCCAGGTATGGAAATAAGGTATATAAGGAAAGCTAGTGGTGGGATGCAGAAGTCCAGGAAGTCATCAAAAGAAAAAAGGAGTGCAGGAAAGAGTGGGAGATAGAAAAGACTGACCAGGCTAGAAAGGATTACTGGGTGGCTAACAAAGAAGCGAAGAAAGAACTTACAATAGCAAAGAATAGGGCATGGGAGGCACTGTACCAACTTCTGGAAAGTGACTCGGTAAGGGGCACAAAGAAACTATACCAGGTTGCAAGGAAAAGACAGAAAGATAAAGAAGATAGTCAGACACCCTTTATAAGGGATGCCGGCAACGATCTGCTCACCAGCCCAGAGGACATCAAAGGCAGATGGAAGGAGTATTTCCAGCAGCTTCTGAATGAAGAAAACCCCACAGAAGCTGTACTGCCCCAGAAACAGCCTACGATGAGAGAAGAAGAGAAGCCCACCTTAGATGAAGTAAGAACAGCACTAAGGAAGATGAAGTCAGGGAAAGCAGCAGGCTCAGATGAGGTCACAACAGGTATGATAAAGATGCTGAGTGAGATAGGGGAGAAATGGCTCCTGAGGGTACTACTAGCAGTGCAGAGAGAAAGGCACATCCCAGATGACTGGAGAATAGGCATACTTGTGCCAGTGTACAAGAACAAAGGGGGCATCCACAACTGTGGCCAGTACAGAGGCATCAAACTCCTATCACATTGCATGAAAGTTCTGGAGAGGGTGATTGATAAACAGATACACAGAGTAGTAGAATGTAAGATGGGAGATGAGCAGCTTGGATTCAGATCAGGATGCAGCACAATTGACCTGATGTTTGCATTGATGCAGATACTTGAGAAGATGCTAGACATGAGGAGAGAGTCCAACTGGGCATTCCTAGACTTGGAGAAAGCATATGACAAGGTTCCAAGAAAACTGATCTGGGCAGTACTGCAGTGGTTTGAAGTCCCAGAGACATTGGTAGAATTAGTGCAGGCTTTGTACAAGGACCCAAAGACTCAAGTATGAATAGTGTTCGGCCTCAAAGAGGGGTTCCCAGTGGGTGTGGTGTACATCAGGGTTCAGCTCTGAGCCCACTTCATACTGGTGATGGACTACATTAGCAAACAGGTTGGAGGGGATGGATCAGCAAAGCTGCTGTATGCAGACAATGTGGCAGTACAGGCAGACTCTGAGATAGAACTTCAGCAAAGGATAGGAGAATGGAATGCAAATCTGAAGGCACATGGGATGAAACTAAGCACAGATAAGATGGTGGTAATGACAGCAAATTGGGGAAATCAGAAGAAGCTGAGAATAGAGATAGAAGGGAAGATAGTGGAACAGGTAAACAGCTTCAAGTATGTGGGAGGAGTAGCTGAGGAGAAGGGTCGTCTGAATGAAGAGGTCAAGGCTAGAATCAGAGGGACTGCAGCCAACTGGCATAGAGTATCAGGTGTAGTCTATGACAGCAGAATGCCAAAGAAGCTAAAAAGTAAGGTGTACAAGACAGTGGTGCGACCTGCACTACTGTATGGTACAGAAACCTGGGCAGTAAAGGCAAAACAGTTGAAGAAGCTAGATGTGATGGAAATGAAGCACATGAGAAAGGTGGTAGGATGCACACTGTGGGGCAGACAAAGAAATGAAGACATAAGAGCAGAAGCCAAAAGCTCCAATTGCAGAAAAGATCAAAGAGAACAGATTATGCTGGTTTGTGCACATTTGTAGAAAAGCAGAAGACAATCTCATTAGGAAGATTTGGGACAGACAGAAAGAAGGTAAGCGGAAGCGAGGACGTCCAGTAAAGAGGTGGCTGGATTGTGCAAAAGAAGATCTGTGACAGTCAGCCATGAGCTTTGAAGAAGGCAGAAGTGTGGCACTGAATCAAGCGAGTTGGCGACAGTTAACACAATACCCCAACCCCATGTAGAAAAATGGGAAAAGCGTGGCTGATGATGATGATGATGATGATGTTTGCTGCAGCTTCTGGTGCATCAGTTTTTTTGCCTATTGGTTTGGATTCTTGAATGTTCCCTCAGTTACTGTTTTTTTCTGTGTTCAGCCTACTCATTGTTGACTATTTGCCATGATCTCTCCCTGCTTTCATATTTTTTGCACATGGTATCAACCTGCTTATACCTGTTTTTAATTTCTCAAAGTCTTTTGGGTTTCTAATACCATGACAGGAATGGACCATATTCCTAATTCAAGGTATGATTAAAATTCATGAAATTAGTATTGTTTCAAATGATATTAGCCAGAAGTGCTCTTCGCAGCAGCTGCAATGTGCCCAGAAATTGCTCTTTCTGCTATTCATATGGATTTACATATATCAATAACATATCCAAGTATGATTGTAAGTTATTTTTATAAGTCCCGTTGTTCCTACCACTATTGGAAATGTCAGGGTATCCTTCTTCCATGTTGCCCTCATTTCTGCCTGGAGATCCTAGTATTTTATGAATTTGTGTCTCTCTGTATGTAAGACATTGTAGTCACTGGGTGTAACAATTTCAATGATCAGTGCTACTTTTGTCTTCTTTTCATGGACTACTATATCTGGTTTTCTCGTGTCTGTTTTTTGAACTGTTGGTAATGGGTGATCCGATGTGATATAAACTTCATAATTTTCTATAATGCCTTGTGATTCATGTTTCCAGTGTTTTTTAACTACTTCAGTATTATAATTCTTGCATAATCCCCAATGCAACAGTCTTGCCACATTATTATGCCTTTCGGTATACAGTCCTTCTGCCATTAGTATATCACAACCAGCAACAAGATGTGTGATTATTTCCAATTTTGTTTTACAAAACCTACATTTGTCTGTTCCTCTCACATGTTCAGTGGACTTTGTAAACCACCGTGTACATAGTACACTATCCTGGGTTGCCAATATTAACCTTTCATCTTCTGGTTTAAATTCACATCTCCTTAACCATTCCTGCATTCGATCCTGATCAACATCAGGAGTTTTCTATACTTGCTACTATATTTATGCATTTTCTACATTTCTTGCCTTGTCATTGATCCTTCAACTTATATTCTTTTTTTTTTGTTTGTTTTTTTTGGCACATACAATTGATGCCTGATTTTATCTATTTCTGGTTTGATATCCATTCCCACGTGATGCCAATATGCTTCTGCTAAATTAAGCAGGAAAGTCATCTTAGACTTATTCTCCTCTTGTTTCAAAACTTTCACTATGTTTGGGTCTTGTGAGGTAAACAGATATGTATGCAGTCCCACAATTGCAGATCTACACATGTAATGGGTTTTGAGGAGGCACATACCTCCATCAGAATGGGAATATATCGCCTTGGTATGCACTGATTTTTATAAATCATTTGATGAGCATGAAAGATCATTCTTATTTTCCTGTCCACTCTATCCAGCATCTTTTGGGGCCAATCAATCACTGTAAAACTGTAAGTTAGGACGAGAAGAGCAAATTGGTTTATAGCTTGGACTTTGTTCCTAGATGTCAACCCTGTTTTCAGTATTAATTTTAGTCTTCTAAAATATTCCTTACTACGTTTTATTCACATTTGTTTGTGCTTTATTGTTGATCCTTCACTAATTCTCAAATATTTATATACTCCCTATAGCTGAAGTTGTTTTATATCGCATTCTTGTCCCAAACTGATGTTTTCTTGGTGCTGCAGCTTTTCTGCTTTAAATGTTGCTTTTGCACATTTATCAAGACCAAATAACATTCTTATATCATCTGAAAAAGTTTTGATGACTTGCAGTCATGCTTTCATAGGTTCATAGGTTCATACTAGGCTATCTGCTCTAGGGCATTTATAAGCCTAGCCAGAGTGTGTATGGCTTTCGCCACCCATTTTAAATTAATTTTGCTATGCCCTTTTTCGAGGTTAGTATACTGTGCCTCTGTCTAACAGTGACACAGAAGTGATACCCGGGGTAAACCTACGATCTCCCATCCACTCATCAAGATTCCTCTTGAAGAGAGTCAGTGAGGACTCTGCCTAACCTGGACTGGGATTTTATTCCAGAGTGAAGGGAGCCTCTGGGTTATGAATCTGTCCCTCCAGCATGTCCTATTTATTTCAGTACTGAGGTCTAAGTCCGATGGGATTTGGATTTTCTGAGGTGCAGCATGTCCATTTCCGGGTTGGACATGGCTTTATACGTCAGGCACAGATCGCCTCTGAGCAGGCGGTATGCCACTGAGTAGAGCTGGAGTTTCTTTAACCGGGCAGCATACGGCATCTGTTTGAGCCTTGATCTTCTTGGTGAAGTACTTTTGGGGTCTTTCCAGTTGCTGCAGGTGTCTGGTAAGGTACATCCCAAAGGGGCATTGTACTTATGGGCCTGATGAGGGATGAGTAAAGAGGATGACCTCCCTGATCTAGATGTGAACCCCTTCATGATTAGGTGGGCTATATAAAATGTTTTCTAACCACTTTGGCCACGTGGTTGTCAAATGAGAGATTGCTATCAACTTGGGTCCCCAGGTCCCTAATTACTTCTTCTGTACTTAATGGATTACCACCTATGTGGTAATTTGTGGGCACTTGTTTTGCCAAAGGGATGACTATACACTTTTTGGCATTTAGCTTGAGGCCATGGCTCTGGCACCAGTTGTCTGTTTCTATGAGGCCCTTTTGGAGGATGCTTGTGTCGGCTGGAGAGTCTATTATGGTGCCCAGTTTGCAGTCATCTGCGAACTTAGTCAGCCACAGTCCTTCCATGTTGGCCTGTACCTCCAAGAAATATATACCGAACAAGAGAGGTCCCAAGACTGAGCCTTGTGGGACGCCACTTGTAACTGGTTTGGAGTCTGACATGGCTCCAGCTATTCTAACCATGTGGGTTCTGTCCTTGAGCCAATTTGCAACCCATCTAGTGACATAGGGGTTTATATTTAAGCTGGTAAGCTTATCTATAATGCCCGAGTGGGCTTTTGCGAGGTCCAGGTAGGCTGTGTGGACCACCTTCCCCTTGTCAATGGCCTTGGTGACTGTTTCAAAGAAATCGACCAGGTTTAAGGGTAGGATCCAGTGTCTGTAGGTCCCCAATATCTTTATTTATAAGGTCCATGATGATCCTTTCCATAGCTTTGCAGACCAAGCTAGTGAGACTTATGGGGCGATAGTTTCCAGGATCCATTGAGGCACCACCTTTGTGGAGAGGGACCACTGTTGCTGTATGCCACTCTTTGGGTACATATCCTGTAGTAAGGCTGAGATTGAGCAGTAGTTTTAGGTTTGGGTTTAGCTCTTCTTGGAGTTCATGTAGGACACAGCCCGGGACACCGTCTGGTCCCATTGATGCTGTGTTTCATGCTTTGGAGAGGGCAGTTCTTACCTGAGCATCTGAGATGTCAGGGGGACAGCACTCTGCTGGGATAGATATTAGCCATTTTGGTGGGGAGGGAGAAGTTTGCTGAACCTGTCAGCTAGGATGTTGGCAATGTCTGTGGGTTCGGTGTATTTTTTGTCATTTTGGACTAATTCTGAGCATATCTGGGAATTCCCACCCATGTTCCTAACATAACTAAAGAAAGCCTTGTGATTATCCTTAGTGTCCTGTGCAGTTTTTCTCTCGAAGCTGGCCTTAGACGATTTTATGAGTGCCCGTAGTTTTTTGCTAATACTGATCAGAGATGCCTTCCCTTTTTGGGATTTTGCTCTGTCATGTAGTAGCTTCCTCCTTCTATTGTATAGTTTGTTTATGGCTGGAGTCCACCAGACAGGACATCTGCCTTTGGAGGATTGGGTCTTGGTTTTATTTGGGATTGTATGATCCATGCATTCCTGAAGGTGTTCATAGAATGTGTTTATAAAGGATTTTTGTGGTCTGGGCATTATCCACAGGCCCTGGGGCTTTGAAGGATTCCACCTCTGTTTTGAGGAGTGTGAAATTTGCTTTAGAGAAGTTTTTCACTGTGGTTTTCTGGGCAGGGGGTGGGGTCGGGATGTGAATATCCAGTGAGATTAGTTTATGGTCTGATCTTACCAGTGAGGGATACACTTCTGGTCTGGAGCATAGAGTCCCCATGTTGGTGATGATCAGGTCCAGTATGTTTTCCTCTTGTGGGAGTGGTAACAAGTTGTTCCATGGCATTTGAGTTTATAAATTCTAGGAACTTTTGGGCTAGGGTGTTGGAGCTAGAGTAATGCTCCCAGTCTATGGTTGGGTAGTTGAAGTCACCCAATATAATGGTGTTTGGAGAGACCTTCATATTTTCCAGTGTTCTCAGGAAGGCCGAGTGGGGTTCCTGGGTTTGGGAGGGTGGTCTGTAGCAGGCTATAAACTGGAAGGCAGTTTTACCCACTGTTAGTTGCACATGGATAGTCCCTGATGCTTCGTGCTGTGCCACCAACCTCAGTTCCTCATCTGGTGAACTATCCAATTTTAAATCATCCTGGAATAATTATTTATCCTCTATCATGGCTTAACTGCAAAGTGGTTTGCCACTATTTGATGACCGTTGGAAGGAATCAATTACTGTAAAGTTTATCGTGTACATATTAAGCACCCTTTTATCCTTGAATGTCGGATACTGTCATCTGCTTTTTTGTAGTCTATCCTTGCCATACTTAGATTATTCCCTTTTTACAGTTGTCCATTATGACTTTATTTAACAACAAAAGATCCTTTGTTCCATATGAATTTCTTTTATTGCCTTTTTGTTCTATTGCCATGATTGAATTTTCTTCTAAATGACTATACGCTGTTAGCATCAGTTCCAGTGTATAGTTTATACGTCATTGAAGGGAGGTTACTGGTCTATAGTTTTTAGGATTGCTTGCAGATTCACTATTAATTATGAGTATTGCTTTTCCTGTTGCTAACTAGGCTGGTCAGGTCTAAATCTTCATGTAAAGATGCTAATACTTTTAGCCAGAAGTTAGGTACTGCATCTGGGCCTGGGGTTTTCCAGTTAGGACCAATTCTTAACTTTATTTCAATCTCTTTGGCTGTTAACTACATCCCATTATCCTGTACATTTGAACTTCTTAGTCTTTCGTTTACTTCTTCTATCCATTTAGAATGTTTGTTATGTTCCACAGGATCTGATTATATATTTCTCCAAAATGTATCTATTTCTTCTTTTTTGGTGATGTTTCCAGTCCTTTTGCCTTGTTTCCAAATTCTCTATAAAACTTCTTTGGGTCATCAATAAATTGCTTATTTTGTACTTCTCCATAATAATTATCTGCATATCTTCTAAGTTTTCTTTCTGTGATATTATTTTTTTTTAGTATTTGCAATAATGCATAATAGATCCTAATCTGTTCTGATACTGTGTATTGATTTAATCATGTCTATCTTTCTGTTCTTTTTTTTTATTGTTTCCCTCTTTTATACTCTTCTCTAACAGAGACACTTCTTATCTTAATTTATTTTTTAGTTTTCTCTGTTACTTCCATGATGGATGGGATTTTCTCCCCTTCCTTTCTTTTACTACCTCCCTGTGTGCCTTGAACTGTTATCTATTATTGTTATATCGCATGAATCTCTGTTAACAGTCTTAATTACTGTTTTCATTTGTTTTATCAGTGGAGCTGAGCTAATGGAGCAGCAGAGCAGAAATTCTGAAGCTCCAAAATGGTATCATCCATGGTAACCATATAAATATTTGGTTCACTTTCATCCCTACCCCTCTATCATTCACTGCTTATGTTTGCGATGTAGGATTTCCTTTGCACTTTCTGCAAACCTTATTCTAATGGTGTCATTTCACATGTTGAGGTCCTCACTGTGTGTCACATCTGCCCTGTCTGACACCATATTAGGTTTCTGCTGACAGCTTGTCACCAGTATCTTGTCAGTAACCTTTACCCTAGGATGCTGCTAGTCTGTCACTCCCCCTGACCCTCCTCATGGAAAAGGAAATTTGTAATCATACCAAAGTGGTCAGTATTATAGAACGGTGTCTACAGCCTGCGTCAGTATAGCAAGTCATTTGATTACTCTGTGAAGGAAGCATTGTCTCACTTTTCTCCCTACATGTTTGGTTGCACTGAGCTTTGTCAGGAAATATGTTATGAAATGGAAATCACATGTATGATTGTACATAACTGCAGCATGCAAAGTAAGTACATGAAAGGCTTTCCCATTTATGATGCGACACAAAATGTTTTATCAATGAATATCTTATGGGAAGTGGAGAATGTGCTCAGAAATGTACACATGTAGTATGTTTTAAAACCAGTGTAAGGTATTTGTGGGAGTAAAACATTATCTTAGCATAACAATAGATAATCGTTACAATATTTAGTATGATCTGGAAAAACATTTAGCTTGTAGTCCAGAGTAGTAAACTTTGTCCGTTGTATCTCCATGTTAGCATTTTCAATCAGCATCATAGCTCTGGAGTTACAATTAAATTGGAGAGGCGAGGAAGTCCAGCATGAACTGTTGAAAAACTTCTCTGCCTCAAAGACAAAGTGCTACCCACATAGCAATTATTAAAGAAGCTAGTGCTCAACACAGAAGTGTTCTGTAGGGGTTCTCAGCTTTCTTAAACTCACTTGCATGCTCAGCAGATTATAGTCCCACACCACAATACACCATGGAGAATATAGATCTCACATTGGCTGACCTGGAAAACAGGAACTGCATTTCTTAAAGCTGTCAGAAGTAAATGGAGGGTCTCAACCAGTGCACTTTACATGAAAGAGCTCACAAAATATTTGCATTTAAAACCCCCACTGGTGTTAGAAAGGACTGATCAGATCATGTCAATGGTGAGGATTCATAGTAATTCAACACACTTTATCGTCGGATTTTTGAATTATAGTTACAAAGAGCTAGTACTGAAGTGAATGAGAAAGTTGGATAGTTCCTTCTAAATTTCCAGTTCTTTTGATTACAGTAAGCACAATTGACAAAGAAGCAGACTGTGGCCCTTACCCTCTGCAAGTTTACAGAAACTAGAATATGTTGTAAGATCTGATTTGTGGCTACTTTCTCTGTTCTGCATGATAATCAGCAAGCTACGTATGGCACTGCTGCAGAAGCAGACAGCTGTGTGCAAATGCTTCTGAGTAAATCTTCATGGTTTAGAGAGAATGAAAGCACGGGCAGTCCTGATTAATGGAAGAATAGCACAAGCATAGATATCCTGCTCAGTCTATAACCATAAAAAATGTGAAGGGAAAAGTAGTGAATTGTGAAGAAGACTGATAAGCAACATGGAGTCTCTACAAAGAGGCCTGTCGTCAGACAAAAGCTACATTACTGGCTGATATACAAGAGAAGGAATATGCTGCTGAAGCATCTTGTATACCATTTCAACACCTGCAAAATATCAACAAATGGATGACATGGTTGGTAAAGAAGACACCATTAGAATGGTGATATGTATCAGTCATCAGACTAGTTAATGTAATGCTTTCTATTTTCTGTATCTTAACATGATCTGTGCACCAAAATTATCTAAAGTTTGGCAATACATTTTGGGCAGAGGATATGTGGATCTGTTTGCTATTTTTATAGGTTTGAAGTAATAGTACTACTATTTTTATAATGCTGGTATGCACACAAGGATATATAAGATAAGCAATGAAGATTTAGTGAACTGTGTATTCCGGGTAGGCCCACCGACTTTGAGACTCCTCATTGGGACATAGTTATCAAATTAAAGTGGCTATAGACTTCTTAGCCACTGATAATCTTTATGTGGTTCCTGCTCCCTCAGGGATACCATAAGCTGTCTGTGGCCATTTCTTATACCTAGTAGGGGAGGAAAATGATTATGACCCTGCCATGGAAGTTGCTAGAAGGCCAGCTTATTTATTCTTTAGTATATCCATTGCTATATGGATATACTAAACATGTAATATGATATATATGCTAAACATGTAAACTTAACATGTAAAATTTGTAGGTGATAAATGCTGTTTTGTGTTTAAGAAAGAAAGAAATTTAAAACAGCAGTTATGTTATAAGGATTTTGCCCTCTCTAATAGTAGTAAGGCCACTTTTGTTATTAATAGACATCAGACAATGCCATGTTATAATTGTGTTTTTTGTGAATTTATTAATCCATCTAATGAATTTATTCATCCTATTTCAAAGAAAGAAATTCATTTTTAATGTGTATGTGACTTGTTTTACTGAGAATGTGGTCTATCTGGCAAATTCTGAAAAATGTATGTCATTTTATATAGGTATAACTTATCAGAAGTTGAAAGATACAATTGCTTCACATTTGTCAGATATTCATAGGTGTATTGAAACAAATGCATTATTTAAGTATATTGATGATTAGGGCAGCCACGGTGGTGCAGCGGTTAGCATTGCCGCCTCACAGCAAGAGGTTCTCCGGTTCGATTCTCGGCTGGGGTGCCTTCTGTGCGGAGTCTGCATGTCCTCTCTGTGGTCACGTGTGTTTCCTTCTGTTTCCTCCCACATCCCAAAGACATGCTGTAGGTGGATAGGACACTCTAAATTGGCCCTAGGTGTGAGTGTGTGCATGTGTGTGCCTTCTGTAGAAGGTTGGGCGTCGGGCTGGCAACTCAACACTGTAAAACTCCACTGCCAATCATGAGCGGACAGGTGATCCACTGTGGCGACCCCTAACCGGGAAAAAGCAGAAATAAGAAGAAGAAGATGATTATGGCATGGAACGTACATTTAAATTCAGAGTTTTAGCTAAAGTTTCTGTTGGTATTAGGAGAGGTAACTTAAATAATAGAACCGAGATTGAAGAATACAAATGGATAAATTATTTTAGAGCAGACCACCCACCAGAGCTGAATAGTAAAAATAGCATTAAACCACTATTAAAAGACAGACAAACATATGTTAAATAATATTTATATATACATATTTATAAGTATATTTTTTACAAATACACTTTCACGTGTTATATTTTTATAAGTCACACTTACTATATGTTTACAAATAGTATTTAGAGTTTGTATCTCTTTAAATGACTTAACTAACAATTAGTACTCTTAGACATGTGCTTGATTCTTCAATTTTCATTTTCTGGCAGGTATTTTAAATTGTATATATTAAAGGGATTGTAGCAGTTGCTCCTTTTTTACACTGAGAAAAGAGTCCTGTGAGACTTGAAAGCTTTGTGATTTATTTGATATTATTAAATAATTTTGAGATGTTTGCACTGCTGTTTTTCTTATGTTTAAGACAAGAATGTGGAACATGAGCCATTGAATTATTTAATTCATTAACCTTTTCTGTAGCACCTTTGGCTGTGCTTCTTTTGGTGTCCTGGCACTTTTTGACATTATCTTCTTAAACACATCTGCCGATTAATAATAAGCAAGAAGGACAAGGTACATGCAATAAATTGACAGCAAGACTGATAATCTGTGATGTCCTCCAGTGGAGATATTAATCTCTGTTTTTCATGTGTTATTCATATGTTCATAACGGGGAGGATTATATGTTATTGAGAAACATAGAGTGAAATGTCATCATGGGAGACAGAATATGCATTGTTAATATCAATTTATAGCAGTACACTGTACTGGAGATATTGTTAGTTATTTTCTAGCAAATATGAAGATATGTAGTATTTCCGTATGTGCATTGTGCAGTAATATTTGCAAATCCATGTGCCTTCTAAACTATAGCATGGCATGAACTGAAACCTTAGATAATGTTGAAAAAAGTGTATTTGATATTTGTATTCTAAGCTGTACAGCAGTATTTATGTTAATTATATAAATAAGCATAGTTTGTCATATTGATACAAATATCTCAGTAAACAGTCAGAAAAAGAAATGTATTGCTGTAATGTGAAAGTTCACATTTTGTTGTCCAAAATGTCATATTACTGTATGTCTAGACTGTACACATTTTAAGATATGAAACGTTTGTGAAACTTTAGAGAAACATATAATTTTGGGTTTATGTGCATTGTAATGTACTATAGCACTGACATAACATTATGAATGTACAGGCCATTGTCATTTTATCTTTTTTCTGTTTTTGTGAATCCTGCATATTGAAGACACAACAGTTCTTAAAATTTAATGCAAAGTCAGTATCACAAAGTTTTGGGGGATGCAATCAGCTGATCCATATTGCATTTGCGATCAAACCTGAGCATTTTAGCTTTCTGTATGTGCTCTAAACTGTCGCAACTGCTTGCTGTATTGTAGCAAACAATTTCCTACAGTTTAAAAGTAAAAAGAAATATTTTTTTAACTAAAACCTGAAAGCTGTAGTACAGGCAGGGTGTAAAATATATCATCTGTTTGCTACATTTATTGCAAGAAGTTTGCTAAAGTTTAAAAATAGCTTTTAAACTAAAACATGAGCACTGATGTACTCTGTGCAGGCAGAATTTTTTTTTTATTTAATAAAACGTAACTGAAACTTGGATTAAACCCAGCATAAACACATCTGAATGTATACCTCCTGGCTATAATGTCATCCATAATGACTGTATAAAGAGGAAAGGTGGTGGTACTGCTTTAATATTTCCCAACATCTACCAAATTTCCACTTACAGCAAAGCAATGCTAACACTGGTTCAGCAGAGCTTCTTATTGCTTTCCTTAAAACCAACAGTTATAAATATATATATGTGCATTACTGTTCTTTACATCCCTCCCGTTGACAATATAGCTATACTGGAAGATGTCCTATACTAGATATCCATAACATTTCCACAAGAAAAAATACTACTACGTGATGTGAATCTCAACTGGCTGGATATAAACTCTAACTCCCCTACATCTGGCATGAACTTATATAGTTTCACTCAACTAATTAATAGCCCCACACATTATAGCAAGACATCAAATTCCCTATTAGACTTGATCCTTGTGTCAGCCCATAGCAAATATACCATGACAGGTAGAATGTTAGACTCTGTTAGTGATACTCTCCAATCTATGACCAGACATCTCACACATCCAGTTAAACAGCATGTTTATAAACATCATGCAACCTTTCCAAGTTTTACCCAGAAATGTTCCTTATCACACTATTATCTATTAACTAGAACGTCCTAAAAATCTTCACCTTAGATGATGCTGTAAATGAACTTAAAACAAGTTTTCTAAATATCTTAAATAGCCCTGCATCTCCTAGAAGGAAGAGACTAGATTAAGTAATGCAATTTGGCGATCCAAAAACAGTAGAATGCTAATGCTAATGCTGGACAGAGAAAAAACATGGAAAGAATGGCAAAAATAAAAAGCAAAAAACACGTCTGTGTCTTGAAAACTTTAGAATGCTTTACAATCATACTAAAAAGGAAATAAATGAAGACAAAAATATACTATAATAACTTTCAGAATAATACAAAACACAACCCTAAAAAGGTTTGGACATCCATTAAAGAAATCTTACATTCCGGCCAAAAATTCAACCCAAATCCCTTTCCCAATAGCTCACCACTGGAAACCACAACACTGTTCAACTCTTATTAGTATAGCATCTCTAAGCAAGGGTTCCTCAACATCTAATCCCAACACTGCCCAACAACCACAAGTCACCACATCCAAAATAACACAAAAGAACAGACAAACTTAGAACCACAAAAGGTGAAAACATGAGGCAGAATATCTTATTTTTCCACTTTAATTTAGCGCTTTCATCCTCACAGATCAGGACTTCATCAGAATCAGATTTGTGATGAAGTCCTGCTCTGAGGACGAAAGTGCTAAATTAAAGTGGAAAAATAAGTGATTCTGCCTCGTGTTTCCACATGTCACCACATCCACTTTCCCCTTCCACTTCAACCCTGTGCCCACATCCTATATAAAACTACTCTTAAACAACCTTTAATTAATAAACCTGAGTTTTTTATTACCTTTAATTAATAAACCTGTTTTTTATTACCTTTAATTAATAAACCTGAGTTTTTTATTACCTTTAATTAATAAACCTGAGTTTTTATACCTTTAATTAATAAACCTGAGTTTTTTATTGCCTTTAATTAATAAACCTGAGTTTTTTATACCTTTAATTAATAAACCTGAGTTTTTTATTTAAAGTTTTATTTCGTTTTTGGCTATTGTCATATGCTGCTGAAGTTTTGTGCAGAATGTCGTGTACTAAGGTAGCTCTGTAGTCAGACTTTTGTTTTTTCTTACTCTTAAACAAAGTTAAACCGTGGTATTCTTCAGCTGATGTCCTTCCAAGCGAGTACCTAAAATAGCAACCAGTAGCATTGCCTGTCCTGTTTCAATCCTTATAAATTGGTTAATCCAAGGATACCACATTCCCTCACTCTGGGAGAAGTCACACATTATCTCTCTGCACAAAGAAGGAAATTTAACAGACATTAATAACTTTAGACCTAGCAATTTTATTTCCCCTTGCCAAAAATACTTGAAAAATGTATTAACAAACATTTGCTAGACTATCTCTTATAGGAAGAACGCTTATTCCCTACACAATACGGCTTTCATCCTTCCCATAGTACTAGCACTGCCCTTCTAACCTATACAGATACTGTCAATAAAGCTAGAGATAATGGCAAACTAGTCTCTTCCTTATTTCTAGAGTTGTCTAAAGCCTTCAACACAATTTGTTACAGCTTCTACTTTAAAAGTCTCCACTAAGTCTCTCTCAGCCCATCCTTCTGTGGTTCAAAATCTAACTGTACAATAGGTATCAGTCAATAAAATAATACTCCACCCTCTCTCCATACCTCAGAGTCTCCACCAGTGTACCACAAGGGTCTATCCTTGGTCCCTTCCTCTTTAACATTTTCACCAACACGCTCTATGCATCCATACAACAGACCACCCTATTACAATACACAGATGGTTCCACTCTCAACTGCACATCTGACAACTGGGTGCACCTCCAAAAATTACTCAGAGTGCTTTAAGAGCCACTGAAGCATGGCTTTGTAACTAATAAAAATAAAAAGAACTGAGTAAAGTAACAAAAAATAATAAAACTTTAATAAAAAAAGCAGAGCTTTCAGGTCACAGACCCTTTATCAGTGCTAACATCATGCTCCAATCAACTACATTTAAACAGTATTCAATCCTACATCACAGGCAATCAAAATTAAAACAACCTTTTCTAACTTAAAAAGACACCAAGAACATCAATTACATTTCAGTATTTCAAGATTATAAAGTGTTTCTATATATATATATATATATATATATATATATATATATATATATAGCATTTATATATAGTATTTTTATGTATTTATATATATATATATATATATATATATATGGGTCCCTATCTATTCACCGACAATTCATTTCACTGAAACTCATTTCGTCGACAGTTCATTTCGTCGACAGAAAGATGTGCCCCCTTCAAAAATTGTTAGGTGGGGGGCTTCACCCCCCCACACCCCCCATTGTGGGGGGCTGTGCCCCCCACACCCCCCTAACTATATATATCAACTCCAGGGTTGCACAACATTGGGGAAGGGGGCACATCTTTCTGTCGACGAAATGAACTGTCGACGAAATGAGTGTCAGTGAAATGAATTGACGGTGAATAGATAGGGACCCATATATATATATATAGAAACACTTTATAATCTTGAAATACTGAAATGTCGAATTTCAGTATCTCGAGAGTATAAAGTCAAAGTTTGAAAATAGAGAAAGTGCATAATTGCGGTTATGGCTTTACACTATGTAATGTCTGGGATTGTATGTGGATGGTGTGTGGTGCCATGTGTGGATTTAGGTATTATGTCAGGTAAGTGAGTGTTTTCTAAGGGTTTTGGGTGGGAGTTTGAGTGTATGTAAATGTTGTAAGTGTGCTGAGTGTGATGTGTGTGTGTGAGGGAATGTAGAATGTGTGTGTGTGTGTGTGTGTGTGTGTGTGTGTGTGTGTGTGTGTGTGTGTGTGTGTGTGTTTGCTTTTGTTTACTGTTTGTGCAATCTCGAAGTTAGTATATATAAGTAGGGGGGGTGTGAGGGGTGCAGGGGGGCTTGCCCTCTACTTATTTGTGTTGTAGGTATGTGGATGTGTGTTGTTTAGTTTGCTTACGTTGTGATGTGGGTGTTGTGGTATATGTGTGGTCTGGTGTGTGCTGTGTTTTAGGTGTTTTGAAATTCGCTGTTTTGGGCTTCGCAGTTTTGGTGTTTCGGTGTTGTGTGGATTTGATTTCATGGTCTCGAAAAACTGAAATTCGAGATTTCAGTATTTCAAGATTATGAAGTGAATCCATACATGTTACTTTAATATTTAAAAATCGATTTAAATGCAAACAACCATATAAAATGAACTTTATTAAATCATTTCAAACAACTCTGTTTACATTTAAGAATCAGTTTCAGTGGCACAGTCTGATTTAAGCCTGGTGTCTGATCAGCACGTAACCGTATAATCCATTTTTATTCTTTTATTTCCAACTTATTATTAACATCACCTCTGCTAATACCTTTACCAGTGACATATATGACTCTATGACTCTAAATGTGAATGAATGTAATATACTGGTTTCACGAATATGTTTTGCTAAAGCATTCAGTAATACATTTCATCTAATATCTGAGTTATGTTCTATTATTCTATCTTTTAATCTCCTAGTTGTGTTAAAGTAACATGTATACATATATTTATATATATATATATATATATATATATATATATATATATATATATATATATATATATATATATATATATATATATAAATATATGGGTCTATATTACGCGAGCGAAGGCTTAGCTTATCTCCGTAGTCAGACTTTTGTTTTTTCTTACTCTTAAACAAAGTCAAACCGTGGTATTCTTCAGCTGATGT
>NC_056739.1:992720075-992740075 GCF_019279795.1 Protopterus annectens | reverse complement strand
CAATAAATGTTCTATATTTGGGGCATTATTTCAAGGTGGCATAAAGCAGCCAATTATATTAAATGTTTTTCATGAATTTATAGTTAGTGTGGTATAGATGATTTCTGCACTGTTGAGTTGTGGGGTTTTGCAGTCAAAGAAAGTTAAAGTGAGATGGTCTTTAAAGAGGATAGCAAATCCACCTCCTCTTTTGTTGAGTCTATCCACCCGTAGTATGGAGTAACCTGTGGATAGTATTTCATCATCTTTTCTACCTGGTTTTAGCCATGTTTCACTGATTATTACTATGTCTGGGGAGTATGTGGTTAGAGTGGCATGGAGGATGTCTAATTTGTTGGCTATACTTCTAAAATTAATGCTGATTAACAATAGGTCTGGTGTTATCTGAGAGTGGTCCAGGGTTTGGGTGGATGTCACCACTAAGCAGTAGACTAGAGGCAATGCTGATAAGCAATTCCAATCGTTTGATAAGCTCATTGTTGAGTAACTGAGGGTTATAGTGACTATCTTTAGTAGGTATTATTTTACTTATTTATTTTTAGGTATTATTTTATTAAATAAGATGCTACTGCATACAAAATACAAACAGAAATTACAGTATATCTGCCTTGAAATATTAGCTCTAAGCCTCAATGGCTAGACAGCAGCAAAGAAAAACTAGTACCCTACCCTGGACTTTAATACAAGCAGTGAGGAGGATAAAGCCTCAACAGTGTCACAGAGCACATGACTAGTATAAAGTATAAAAAGGTCACTTTTATATTTGGAAGGCTAAGAACTCTTCTTAAGGAAAGAAACAATGACCCATTTTAGTCAGTTGGATTCAAAGAAGAAATGTACATTTTTATTCCCTTGTTTGTAACCTTGTCCTCTTCTTTTGCTTCTTACTCCCTGAATCCTCCTTCCAAATTATGCTGCATTTCAGTGACATTTTCATTATTACAAACAATTGAACATCATACTGTTTCTGAAGAAGAAAAAAAGCAGATAACTCATTTCTTTCCTAACCCTGTGACCTTTAGTGAATATCCATTAAGGATGTCTGAGGTAATCTCAGGATTGTAGCAGCTTTACCTCGTCCTGTGTTTTCCTTTTTAATGTCCTTGTAGAAATGGAAAGCCCTTTTTATTACGAGCACGGCCATTCCCCTCCTACTGCAGCTGAGTTCCCTTTTGCAGGATGTACTGGCCTCACAGAGCATAGAGAATGAGTCACATATTCAGGTGCAAGAAGAGATGTCCATGCACCTTCCCACTTAACATTGAGTACTGTCTTGTACTAGCCTTGCAACACTGCTTATACCCTTCTGAAAACAGTTTATGCTTATCCATTATAAAATACATCCATTAACAGAATACTGTACATCACGAATAAAAGGTTTATCCATTTATACTAGCTTTCAAAAATGGTCTTTATCTATAAAATTAATAAAAAACATAATAATCTATCACAGAGGATTACTGTCTTTCAGTAGAGCTTTTAAACTCCTATGTGTCCTTTCTGAAATGACTGTTGTAGAAACACCCAAGAGCTTGCCAAAGTAACTTGAAAACAATTGATAGCATCAACTCCTTCTGAACTTTCTCTCATCCCTACAAACCAAATATTGTTGCAGCAATAATGATTTTTCCAAATTCTTCAGATTACTCTGAAGGGATTATATTAACAGCTGATGAGAGTTGCAGGGCATGCAGCTCCTGCAACCTTGAGACCTATATGGAAATCAATGTCTCCTGGATGGCCACCTTTGTACCCAGTATTGCTGCAATTTAGCAGTAACTTGTATATTTAGCTTCTACCAAAAGTTGAAATTTGTTAAACGGAGGCAGGGATGTTCAGATTTAATGTAACTTTGCCAAAACATATAACAATATAGTCATGGTCAGCAAATTCCATTTGGTGCTTTTTGCATGTATACATATATCTATCTATATATATGTATATATATATTATATATATATATATATATATATGTAGAGAGAGAGAGAGACAGAGAGAGAGAGAGCTACAAATATAGATATATGTGTGTGTGTACATGTCTGTATATATTTGAAAAGTATTTGACATCCTTTTCTTGGCTGTTCCTTTGACAAGTATTCTATACATTTTGATTTCCAGCAGATGCATCACCATTTACTAAAGTTTCTATGTGCAACCACAGACATTTGTCTTCATCAATGAAGCAAGGTCATGGACTTTCCAATTAAAGCAGGGCCCTCAACATAGATGTCTCTTCTTCCTACAATGAATTGCTCTTGCCAATGAGACACTTGCCTACTCCAAAAGACACCATTTGCCTGATGTGGGTTTTCATCTTTTAGCCATATATCACCTTAGTAATTCATGGTTAAAGGATGATGATGTCATTTGGACAGCTCAGTTGGAGCAGTGACTAATCAGGATACTCAGTACTTTGAATCTTTCTGTGTATATTATGGGGCTTTACGTAAATAAACACAAATTGGATATATTTCTCCATTAACTCACAATGTGAAGCCATAGTAGGCAGCATGTAACTGCACAGCCTACATATAGTGAGTCAGATGAGTTGCACGGGGATTGTACATGCTAGGATGGCAAAGAACATAATTAGTGCCTTACAGCCAGTCTATTGAAAAAGTTGCTATCTCTCAGATTGAAAATGCGTTGTTCTTCTTTTTCTGGTAAGGGTAAATGTTGTTCATGTAGTGTGCCTGTCAATATTCCTGTTTCTAGTACAGCATCTCCCTAGCCTCCAGTGTCACTTTTCCCCAGTTAAGTACAAAAGATTGCATCAGACTACCTTTGGGAAGGCTATATCTCACTCATTACAAAGAAAACAATGGCTGCAACATCCAAATATGTGGGAGGAAGTAAATATTCCTAATTTTCAACTGTATGCATATACTGCAGCTATAGTGCAATGCCTTCAAGCCAGGGCAAAACCTCAACCGACTTGCCTTATTATGGAATTATATGCCTGGTCTCAGCCCAGCACTGTTTTGAAAAGAAGAGGAAGAACCTGGGATCCCCAAAGTCTCTCAACATAGATTTGGAAAAGTGTTGTTTGGTAACAATGATCCTCACATCTTGACTTTGATTTAGGCATCTGATAGGGCTAGAATGGCACCTAGATAGGTATTTTGGGAAAAATAGATTGACAGGCAAATGGTCTTCTGGCATAACATTGTGAACTCAATTTCAGGGGTCTTCCTCTTATATGATGGCTGCACAGAGAAGAATTTCAAGGAAAAACTGTTTTTCTTGCAAGTAAGAGATGTATACAGAAGCACTAGACCTGGTAGTGCATGATAATCAGACCTCCTTCATAGGTTTCATTTGGCTATGGGACAGCTCCCTTTCCACTTCCTCATATTAAGGTACACATTTCTACAGAGTAAGTTTAGTTAGCTTTTGGCATATCTTAGGCAAACCTGGATTGATTCATTGGGGATGGAATTAGATTATAAGGGAATTACACTAACGTCAGATATATTACGATTGTGTTTATATGCTCCCTCATTCCCTCCAGTACAACTCTTTTGAGTGTATACCTTTAACTCCCAGTGGGCGTGGCTTGAATCTTTAAAAAAGGAAGTTAGCACCTTACAATTCTAACAAATATTCATTGACATAGGTCAAATATCAATACAATTGTGTTTGCCATCATGTGTGCTTCAAGATAAAATACTCTGATACCTTGTATGTAGCATGGTTTTGGAGTTATTAATGCTAGTATGAACAAGCAATATTTGACGCCTAGAGGAGGAGTAGGAGGTAACTGCAGATGTACCAGGAGGTGTCACTCGGATATGATGAGTTAAGTTATTACAGATGTAGAACTAGTCACAGGTTAAATATATACAGATGTGCTTTTGTCTAAAGAATAAAAAGCTTTGGGCATCAGTGGCAGTAGGCATGTCTTATGTGCCCTCTATAGCTCATCCATCTGCTAACCATCCAGTGATTTAATTATGATTTGTAATTATTTAAACCCTGGAATGGAGGAAAGAAAATTCACAAGACGGTCAGTTTTGTTGCCTCTGCTATCATGTTAAAATACTCGAAGTTTGACCTGGAGCAGGATTTAACTTTATGCTTTACCAAACACAAGAGTCATTTATGGTTATTTTGTAAAAAGCACATGTGCAAAAATTCAAAGGCTGATGGGTTATATTCTTGCTTTGCTTAACTAAAGTTCGGTGCTAGTTTGAAATGTTTCACTGTTGTATATTGTGGATGTTCTCATTTTATGTATGGTTTCGTTGTTCATGAAATACCTCTTTTCTTTTAATTCATTTAATAAAGGTTGGTACCAAAGAATTCACTTCTAGTGGGAAGAGTTTATAAATTAACATTAAACTTTGATTGAGTGCTAATTTTAAAAATCACATAGGATTGCAACTTCTGATCTCTTGTGCTTTTCAATTCTGTATTTGTAAATATGTACTTTGAATCATCAATATGCAAAAATACCTTCAGCTATTTTACTGTCACTTCATTGGGGAACAAATACATTGGTAGGTCTGTGGATTATACTGCTAGTCGTTGGCTAATATTTACAACAGCCCACAAATAGCATATATATACATATATATATATATATATATATATATATATATATATATATATATATATATATACATACATACATATATATATATATATATATATATATATATATACATACATACATATATATATATATATATATATATATATATATATATATATATATATATATATATATATATATATATATATATATAAATATATATATATATATAAAGACACCATTACTGCTACGTATTAACTATACATAGAGCAGCATATCACCTGAAAAAGGGTAAATTCTTTACTTGTTTTCTAGAAAGCAAATGCGGCTAGATAAATATTTATTTGAAGTGTTACATGAATCAAAGTGTCTGCAGCTGCTGTTATCAATGAAATTATCTTTCTTTTTTTCCATACTGTCATAATCTACAAATATATTTTAGTGTTTAAAAGAGTTAGAAAATCTATTCCATTCAAAAGGTGACAATTTTATCTCTAAAAGACACTGGAAATTGATGTCTGTAGCCTTGGCATCATTATTTAACAATGACATCATTGTCTGCAAAGCAATTGAATCATCAAAATGACAGGGATTCGAGCCAGCTCCAGCACTGCACAGGGATAAAGTCCTGATTACGGCAAAGTTGGCCTGAGATTGTTAACTGGATTGGGCACTTACCCGAGCTGGCAGAGTAAGATGGGAGTGCCCATCCTTGAAGGGAAAGGGAATGAGGACCTTTCAGTGCCGCTATCCCTCAAAGCAGAGTGACACAAAAAGGCAGTCTTTGGGGTAGATGTTTGGAAAACAAGCCTCTTCAGATGAATCTCTCCTTGTGAGTGCATAGAATCATGAACTTACATAGGAGTGGGCACTGTGTTCCCAGCAGAGATGCATACTGTCCACCTCCCGCCTCCCCACTAAGGGTAAGGGTTATGTCTAAATAAATATGCTGTCAATGTCAATGTGCCAGTGAGAGTATAAAGCACTGCTGAGAATGTGCATGGCTGATAGGGGGGAGACTTGAGGGTCATCAGGCACAGCAGGAAAAGATTTTTATTAAAAAATAACTCATTAACACTTAACTGTAAAATATGTTCCTGCACTAATAAAATTAATTAGCCAAAACTATGTTTTATGTATTTCAAAGCTATCATGAACTAGTCATTCACATTGTGAGAGAGATAGTGTGTGTGTGTGTGTATGTGTGTGTGTGTGTGTGTGTGTGTGTGTGTGTGTGTGTGTGTGTGTGTGTGTGTGTGTGTGTGTGCACATACATCTGTGGATATGTGCATGTGTGTGAATATCACTTTATCAACAGACAGCTTTTCAGTTCCTAGTTATCAAAATTAAACTGTCATTACGTATACATGTGCAGTCATTGAGAAGGGCGTGCTAGCTAAGGTCATTACTGCAGAATGTCTGAACTCTCTCTAATACAGTACCAGCTTTTTACTACACAAAAGAAGTGCTAGGTGAACTACAGCACTGTGAGGGAGTAATCTAGTTGTTGTGTGCTGCAGTCAGCGTTTGAATGAATGCGGCATGCTCGTGTTTTAGGATATTGTGCCTGACTGGTGAAATGTATTGATCTTGTTTGTGTTTACAGGGGAGGGCTGCAGTGTGTGTGCTTTTAGACTGAGAGGTCAGGGACTGCAGTTATGAGAGCTAGAATGTATGTGTGTGTGTGTGTGTGTGTGTGTGTGTGTGTGTGTGTGTGTGTGTGTGTGTGTGTGTGTGTGTGTGTGTGTGTGTGTGTGTGTGTGTGTAAGTGTGTGCGTGTGTGTGACTGTCTAGATATCTTCAGCTCCTAAACTGCAGTTTAGCATTTGATAGGACAGCATAATTTTTTATTTGAATATAACATATTATTTATTATGTGTCGTTTAGTAGTTCTAATGACTTAACTATTAATCTTGCAATTGTTATGGATTAGTTTGATTTTTGGACTGTCATGTTGTCGTGAAAATATGTACAGTATCATTTCAAAATAATGAAGAAAATTTAATTTATTACACAATACTATAAAGGGACAGCACACATACATATTTTCTTACACAGACAACAACAAACAAAACAAACACACAAACACACACACACACACGCACACACACACACACACACACACACACACACACACACACACACACACACACACACACACACACAAACATGTACTTTATGAATTATATAGCTTTTCAAGCTCTAGACTGTAATCCTGTAAAGAATGATAATAAAGCAATATTTAACGGTCTAAATTTTGTTAACCATTTTTTTCTATTATTTCATTTACTGCTGATCTAGATATGGGTCAGATTTGGTTTCTTTCAGTGCAAGTCTGCCCTGATTCCTAAAGACCTGTTCTCAGTGTAAGTGACTTACTTCAGTGTAAGGCCTATTTATAAACAGGCTTACTACAGGGACCAGATTCCAAAGCACCTGCTCTCGGCCTGCTGTCAGTGTAACTGGCCACTTACACTGAAAGCAAGTCTTTTGGAATCTGAACCGCTGTATTTCATGTGTGGTAAATTCCTTTCTTATTACTGCTAATGATTTCTGTATATTTGTTTCTGTATGCTAGCACATTATAAATGAATGAAAGCATTCATGTGAGTCTGATGCACCTGTTAAACAGCTGGCTAATAAGATGCTTAACGTTAAATGTTTAAAGTTATGTATAGTGCAGGGAGCATAAACCCCCAGATAATTATTAGTGTCCCATGAGACAAATTAGATGAGCAATGTGCGAGTCCTTCTACCAGACTATAGAATGGATAAAAACATATTGATAATTTAAATATATATATATGCCTGATGTATTGTTTATTAAGTCCATTACTAACATAAGTTAAAACAATTATTATTTTCATTATTATTGTGGTGCTGCGGTAGCGTTGTCGCCTCACAGTTAGTCGTTGCCCGTTCGATTCTCAGTTAGAGCGTATTCTGTGTGGCGACATGCGTGATTGGGCATTCCTTCATTGAAGGTTGTGCGTTAGGCCCGGCAAGCCAGCGTGTAAAACTCTACTGCCAATTAATAGTGGACCGGAGTTCCGCTGTGGCGACCCCTCACTGGGAAAAGCCGAAAGACACAAACAAAATTATTATTATTACTACTACCAACATAACCTGAGACTAGGCTTTTAGCCAACACATTTATTGTTATAGTTCTTGACAGAAAATACCAGGTTAACTTCTGCAGCAAAGCAGCAGGTCTGCAGCAACTTTCAGCTTCAATATATTATTCATAATCTCCTGAAATGTTAGGCAGCTAACAAGATTGTCTAAGCAGTCATAGCCATTTGTTTTACCTGGACAGTGTCAGATAGTGACTTGCTTAAATGTATCACTGTATGCGGTTACTCATCATGATTCTAGGTCACAGATTCAATTTATCACTTAGTGAGGAGTAAGGATTTTATAATAATCTCAAAGGAATTCTGTGGTATCCTGGTTAAAGGCAGCATGCTATGTGTGCATAATCGCACACCATGAAAGAGACTTATTTCTGAAATCTTGGCATAATTTGTGTTCTTTAATGATGCACCTCAGGGCTCATATTCAGATCCCATATCCATTCATTTCTTTTTGTATATTGCCCTGAAAATTAACGTGTTAACTGAAGTAGGACAGTTCACTGAAACAATCATCATGAAGGCTGTTTTAATTAACATGAGTAGTCAGAGATGGAGAAATTATATAATTATTGTAAACATACATAAAGCAGCTCTGCTCCTCTCTCTCTCTGACATTATCACAAACTGGTATCATTTTATTTTCTTTGATAAACTGAATTTCAGATTATTTTCCTCAGAAAAATAGTGGGTTGTGGATCCGCATATCACAGGGAGTCAACCATAAACAGAAGGATCTTGCATTGAAAATGTAAAGAAATATTCTGACCGCAAGATCCTTTGGCTATTTGCCTGGCAGGCATTAAGTTGGTTTGGGAAACTTTTCATTCTCAACACCGTTCCCACTGAACTATCTCTGCCTTTCTTTCACACCAATCAAAGCAGTGAGGACACTGTAACTCTTTCTTGCTGAATACATGTATTAAAACTCAGACACAATACCCTGTCCTTTCAGTTTTGTTTTTGCATTGAAATGTATAAATATGAATAGCATTTTCCTGTCAATTGTGTTTTAAAGGCTTACGAACCACATAACGTATATTCATAGGTTCATAGGTATATACTAGGCTAATGACCATTGATGCCTTTATAAGCCTAGCCATGCAACCCAAATGTATTCCACATGTTATTGTGCTTTGTAGGTTATTTTAAATGGTGTATGCTAATTAGGGCATGATTTAACAGCTACTTCTGTCATAACAGTGTGAGTTTCTGATTTCCCATCCACTGGTGCAGGTTGCACTTGAATAGGGTTAGGGAAGGGCTCTGCTTCACATAGATGGAAAGCCTCTTCTAGACAGCGGGGATTTTCTGAGATATATATTCCCTCCAACATGTCCTATTTAAGTCACAAGCAAGGTTTAAATCCTTAGATCTAGTAGTTCTTGTACTGTTAATTTTGTGGCTATGAAAAAGCTCTATCAGAGAGGATTGCAAAGATGTCTTGTATGCCAGGCATAAATCACCTCTCAGCAGTCTGCAAGAAAAAGATTAAAGAGAGAAACTTTATTTGAAGCAATCTGCATAGGACATTGAATTATGCCCTCTATTTTTGTGTAAGAAACCTCTGTGGACATTCTAATTGTTACATGTGGCTGGTTAGGTACTTACCAAAGGGGACAGCATACTCAATGATGGGTCTGGTGAGGGCTGAATACAGTGGCATGATGGCTTCCTGGACATAGATGCCATGCCTTTACTTATTAATTAACAGGGAATGATTTTCTTGCCACTTTAGATGCGTGTTGATTGAAACCTAGGTCGCTGTCTATATATGTCTCCAAAACCCTGATTAATGTCATTACTTTTAGGGGTGTTTTATCAGTGAGGTAGTTTACCTGGGGTGATCAACTTCCCAAACCATACTGTTATGCATTTCTTGGCTTTGAGTGTTAAGCTGTGGCTTTGGAAGCAGTCATTTGTCTGTATTACACCTTCCTGTAAGATGTTAGTATCTTGGGGGGGTTTCTAAGATTGATCCTAGCTTGCAATAATTAGCAAATGTGGTAAGCCAGAGACACTTGACATTGGCCTTAACATCCAAAAATAGATTCCAAAGAGGAGCAAACTCAGCAGGGAGCCCTGGGGGACTGTACTGGTTACCAGGCTGTTTGTCGATGTGGTGTCTCATATCCTAACTTCCTTAGTCCTATCTGTGAGGCAAATGGCTATTCAGGGAGTTACATAGGGTTTATGCCTAATTCTGTGAGTTTGTTTACAATTCCCAAGTGGGGTACTGTTATCAAATGCCTTAGCTAGGTCAAGGAAAGCAGTATGCACCATTTTGCCCTCATCCATTGCCTTGGTGACCTTTTCAAAGAAGTCCACCAGGCTCAGTAGGCAAGACCTGCCATGGAAAAAAGACAGACTGGGTTGGGTCTAATGTCTGAAGGTTTCCTATGAAATTGTTAATCATTGCCATGATAACTCTTTCCTTGGCTTTGCATATGGGACTTGTCAGACTAATGGGTCTGTAGTTCCTGTTATCCATTAATGCCCACCCTTTTGCAGAAGGATGACCATTACACTCCTGCATTCACATGGCACAAAGCCTGTGTGTTGGCTTTGGTTGAATAGTGATGCCAGTGGCCCTGACCATTCATATTTCAGTTCCTTGTCAAAGATAACCATACAGGCATTACATCAGTATTTCCTATGCTCTTGTCTCTCATCCCAGCTCCTTCAATGGAGACAAACAAATCTTCTTTACACAGCATGTATTTTATTCATTTCTTTAACCCATCTCACTCCTTTCAGCTACCAGAAAAGATGTTAGGTCACCCAGCAAATGAAGCAGTCACTGGGTCCACAAGTTTGCTTTATGTCTTCTGTCTGTCCTGTAGAATTTGTGTTCATACTGATGAAATCATAGGATCATAGGAGATTACTAAGCTATTGACCCAGAGTTCATTTCTACTAAGCTATCGACCCAGAGTTCATTTCAAGCCTTGCGGTTTCATCCCAATGTAATACCATAGATACTATAGTCAGTACCCAGGATTGTATTTAGTAATGACTGCCCATGTCCAGGAGTGTTGTGGTTGCTATCCCTAGTAAGAACTTATGGTGCCCCATCCACTCGTCTGGGTTCCTTTTGAACAGTATCATAGAGGTGCTCTGCTTTACATGATTTGGCAGCCTATCCAAAAGGCGTAGCAGTTGCTGTTAGACAAATCTGTCCCTCCAGCACATCCTATTCAAGTTGCAGGCCATATTTAGGTCCCTGGAACAGGTAGCTCTCGTCCTGTTTGATTTACGGATGTGCAGCAAATTTATTAGGTTTGGGTCAGAGCTTGCTCTGTAAGCCAGGCAAAAGCCTCCCTTAAGAAGCCTATAAGATACTGAATATAGTGACAGGGACTTTAGTCAGTCTGTTTGTAAGGCATGTGCTGGAGTCTCTTGATCTTCTTAGTTAGAAACCTCTGAGGTGTCTCCAACCACTGCAGATGCTTTGTATGGTACATGGCAAAAGGGGCGTTATACTCAATTATGGGCCTGATTAATGATGAGTATATAGGGGTTATACCCTCCTTTGCTCTAGAGGTGATGCCTTTGCTAATCAAGTGTGCTATGTAGAAAGCCTTCCTTACTACAGTAAACACATGGTGCTCAAACTTAAGGTCAGAGTCTACTTGTGATCCCAGATCTTTTACCACTTCTTAGGTACATAGGGTATTGTTAATTTGATAGTGTGAAGGGACATTGTTTGTTCTGAAGGAAATGATGATGCATTTCTTTGCATTCAGTTTGAGACCATGACTAAGATACCAGTCACTGGTCTATGTATGACCCTCCAGTCATTGGTCTGTGTAAGACCATCCTGAAGTATATTGACATCCTTTGGGGATTCAATAGTTGCACTCAATTTGCAGTCGTCTACAAACTTGGTTGGCAACAGCCCCTTTCTTTTGGCCAGAACTTCTGAGGCTTATATACCAAACAGTAGGGTGCACAGTACTGACCCTTCTGGCACCCTGCTGGTGATAGGTCTGCTGATTGATGTGGAGTCACCCACTTTGATAGTGTGTGATTGGTCTGTGAGCCAGTTGGCAACTCATCTTACAACAAAGAGGTTTACATTCAGTTTGCTAAGTTTATCAGTAAGGCCTGAATGTAGGATTGTGTCAAAGGTCTTTGCCAAGCGGAGGTATTCTGTGTGCACAGATTTGCCCTAGTCAATGGCACTGGTCACAACTTCAAAGAGATCCACCAAGCTTAACAGACAGGATCAGCCCTGGACGAAGCTAAATTGGGTCAGATCCATGGTTTGGAGGTCACCTATGTCTTTATTTATGAGGTCCATGATGACACGTTCCGTGACTTTACAGATGAGGCTTGTCAGACTTATGGGTCTATAATTCCCTGGTTCTGTTGCTAAGCCACCTTTGTGGAGGGGATAACTGTTGCTGTTCTCCATTCTACAGAAACAAAGCCAGTAGTTTAGCTGTGAATGAATAGGGTACTTAACGTGATGCTAGTTCATGTTTCAGTTTGTTTAGAAGACAGCCTGGGATACCACCTGGTCCCATAGAGGCTATGTTTTTTGTCTTAGACAAGGCTTTAATGACCCACTGTTTGGATCTGTAGGGTAGGGTGGGGTTGGGGGCAAGGTTTGTGATAAGTTTGGAGGAGATAAGGGAGTGAAATTTTCTCCAAATTTGTCCACTAGCAGGTTTTCTGTCTTTGTAGGATCAGTGTGTGTGTGATACCGTTAGTCATTAGTTCAGCACATGCTTGGGTCCTACCTTTTAGTATGTATGTAGTTGTAAAAGGCCTAATGATTATCACTGGCTGTGATTGCTAAGTTTTTCTTAAAGTTACCCTTAGAGGATTTGACATGCCACATTTGCTGTTGAGGCAGAGGAGGGTGGTTTTCCATTGTTGAAACCTCACCCTAGTTTTCTTAGACAGCAACTTTTTGCGTATGTTGTAAAGTTTGTTTATGCTGGATGTCCACCAGGGTGGCTTTTTTTTTACTTGTCGCTCTGGCTATGATTCTTTCTGGAACAGCTGAGTCTATACACTTATACAAGTGACTGTACAGGGCTTTAGTGTAAGTTTTGGTGTAGTTACCACTTCCTGCTGGGTGGGCCTTAAACTATTTTTATACCTTCCCCTAGGAGGGCATAGTTTGCTTGGTGAAGTTTTTTAGTCTGCCTTTGCCCTTTGTGACTTCTTGTGTTAGTTCCAGTTTGAAGGCAACTGATTTGTGGTCAGATTTAATGAATGAGGGTTCGACAGTTGCACTGGTGCATCTATTTGTCATGTTAGTGATCTAGTATGCTTGCTCCTCGTGTTGGAATTTGAACAACTTGTTCCAGGCATTTGAGCTAACAAAGTCAAGGAACATCTGCACTAGTGAGTTAGGGCTAGAGTATGTTTCCCAGTCGATGGTGCAATAATTGAAATCCCCCATGACCCGAGTTTTTGGCAATATTTGTATTGACTCCTATTTGGTCAAGTAGGCTTTGTGCATATCATAATCCATGGAGTGGGATCTATAACTAGCTATGACTTGAATGGTGGTCTTACCCACAGTAATCTGTACTTGGAGTAACTCCATGGAGTTGCCCAGTCTAACTAGTCGGGAGCTGAATTTATCTTTAATACAGATAGAAACACTGCCTCCTTTGGTTCTCACATGTTTGTTTTGCAGTCTGATGGTATAGAAGGTATTGTAGCCTTGCAAGGCCTTGAACCAGGTTTCTGTAATTGCACAGACATCTATATCCTCCAGTGATAAAAGTGCTTCCAGGATGTGCAGTTTTTGGTTTAAGCTCCTAGCTTTTAGCAGCATAACCCTTATTTTGTTATGATTGACAATTTCCTTGAACCAGGTTTCTGTAATTGCACAGACATCTATATCCTCCAGTGATAAAAGTGATTCCAGGGTGTGCAGGTTTTGGTTTAAGCTCCTAGCTTTTGGCAGCATAACCCTTATTTTGTTATGATTGACAATTTCCACGTCAGCAATTTTGTTTTTGAGACCTTGCCTAAATAAGGCACTATGGGGAGGCAAGTGCCTGTGCCAGCAGCCAAAAGCTTAGTGGTGCCAGTTGCAAACTGTATCTAGCAAAGCAGTGCGGTTTGTTGACCATGTCAACCCAGGCTGACAGAAAATGGATCCCCTTTGAATGATACCAAAAACTAAGCCAATTATTGAAATCAATCATTTTTTGCTTATACTGTGGCATAATTCTAGGTTAGGGTAATATGCTGCTCAAGGCTAGGGACATACCTGTCTGGGACACATACTCAGAGAGCTCAGTCTCTCTTCATATAGTCCAGTGAGGTACATCTCAGGTCATTCACTCCAATATGATCTATGACAGAGTCATAATGCTATTTGTTGCTGAGAGACCTGAGTTCATGCATGATCTGATGAATCCTGGCACCAGACAGGCAGCTGACCATGATTTCCTCATTTAATCTGGTAAGTGGGACATCCATATGTTTCACTATGGAGTCCCCAATGACAAGAAAATGTGATTTTTGAGTGCTACACCTGAAGGGTTTGGAAGGTGAGACACTGGTGTTGCTATGTGTCATGGGTGCTGTAGGAACTGTGTTAGTTGCTGCAGTCTTTTGTTTTGGAGGTCTCAGGGGTTTCAGTAAGTTTTTTGAGAGAAACTGCATATGTTGATTTATGTGTTGGATGCATGCTATGTGCATGAGTAGTGGTGGGTGAGTTGACAACCTCTTCAGTGTTACTGTTTCGAGTGCTAGAGAGCAGGGATTCATGATTCTTGGTGTAGATGCATCTCTTGCACTCTGTAATACAGTGAGCTATTAGTAGAGGGTTGTTTGTGTACATGAGGCAGTTGCTACACTGCCTCATGCAACCCAAGTCAATAAGGCTGGCAGAAGAAACAACGGTAGTCCAGCTGTCCATAAGGCTAGGTTTGAAGAACTGTTATCACAAAGAGAGTGCTTTCAGGACCGATCTAGGAGGTGCTCTGTAGATGGATATTTGTGATGGAGCTTTTGGCTGGTGGTTTAATTGGTCACAGCTTCCTAGCAGTACTTCTTAGACCAGAGATGTACTAAAGATGAGGAATACACTAATGTACAACATCAGTATCTAAGGGACAAATTGTCAAAATTCTGTGTCCAGCTATGGTGCACAATTGCACTGCAGTGCATAGTGAAATGTGAAATAATTTGACTCTCTGCTTTTTTTTTTCAACTACTGAGGATAAAGAAGACAACTAATTAAAGAATAAAATGCATATAACATTAAATTAGTATATGCAGATAGCAAGATGAACACTAGTAATACATTTTTTTTAAATCAGTAAAACAAATGTCGATCAGTAAAACAAATGTCTAAGTAAGCTGTGGTGGTGCAGAGGTTAGCGTTGTCGACTCACAGCAAGAGGTTCTCCCATTCGATTCTTGGCTGGAGTACCTTATGTGTGGAGTCTGCATGTCTTCCCTGCAGTCGAGTGACGTTAAAGACATGCAGGTAGGTGCGAGCGTGAATGGGTGTGCCTTCGTTGAAGGTTGGGCATCAGGCTGGCAACTTGGCACCGTATAATCCACTGTCAATCATGAGTGGACCGGAGTTCTGCTATGGCTACCCCTAACCGGGATAAGCTGAAAGACATAAAGTTGAACAAATGTCTAAACTATTTGAGTTCGTTGTGCAGACACTCTCCTACTAAAATAAAGCATACCTGTTCCAGTTTCAGGAAAGTTTTTACTAACGCATGTTCATTTGGAATGGGAGATTCATTTCCCATGTGGTAAGTTATGAAGGACGAAGTGCCTCTTAAAACTGATATGACAATTAATTGATACATGATATAAATACACAGACACAGCAACCCATTCAGCCTACTTCTTCCTTAGTCATCCCAGATTCATGTTTACTAGTTTTCTATTTGCTGCTCTTAGCAGAACACAAGAAGCAGAGAATTTGGGATATACTCCAAGTACTTTGCAGGCACCAAAATCACATTACCTGAAAGGGTGTGTCAGAATACAATGCCAGATTTAGCTAATTAACTTGGCTTGTTGTACCAATCAGTAGTGACATTACAATTTCAAAAACAAAAGCTCTTCTACACACACAGTTTGGCATTGTTGTATAGTCTTGTGCATTTACACCTCCTCTTATATCTAGACAAATGAAGTCGTGAGTTACACAGCTGAGATGTACCTAGCACAGTTACCGACAGAACCATATGACCATTGCATATCAATGAAATTGGAACAGGCAGGGTTCTGAGATGAATCTGAGTATAGTTACAATCATGTAGGTTACCCTTCAGTCTATGTGCTGTTATTTTCTTTCTATCTTTAATAATCACTACTGCCGTTGTATCTGAAATGATTACTTTAGACTGTCTGTTTTCTGCCACCAAACTTGAATGAAGCAGTTAAACATCTCTTCTCAGCATTCAGATGGTTGTTGGCTTGGAGCCTCACTAAGGAATATTTATGCTTCAAATAAATGCTGAGATCAAAGTTCTTTCCCTTTAAAGAAAATGGACAATGCAGCCTGTTCTGGTTTGTGCTTCTTGAATTGAAAGGCCATTCTTAAGCTGTCAGTGATCAGGAAACATGCTGAGACTGTCTTGTATTGTCAACGAATGTTCGTTAAAACATTCTGCCACTTAATGGGTAGTTTGTGGAAATGGTCTGCAAACTGTGCAGCTGGACTGCTGCTAGTGCTTTCATTGCTGTGAACCATTTTGCTGCTGTGAATGAAGGGAGTTTGATTTTCTAGGCCATGTAAAGCTACTACCAAGCACATTGTGATCAGTCTGCCTTATCATGTGACTTTCATTAGGGTCCTGAAAACTTCGAGCTGTACTGAACTATCCAGCAATATTCCTCTTGTAATAAAAGGTATATTAAGCATTTTATGCAAGTAAATAAGGAAAACAAAATGCTGCTGCCCCACATTACGAAAGTCCAGGTTTTAATGATGAGTCTGACTGTTAAAATAATCCACTGATACATGTAGGGGCACCAGACATTGGGTTATACATTCAGTGGCATTCTGATTATTAAACAGTTCTGCCTGGGATAGTGTCTTTTACAGGTATTAAAAAAAGACTCCAAACAAATATTGCTCAAGTGTGCCTTGGGACCGCACTGTATTTTTTGTTTTTTAATTTTTCACCTGAGTAAAGCAGAAAAATGCACATTGTCAGCAGAATGCTACTAATTAGCTCAGTTAGTATTGCTTTGTAAAGAGAGACCTTCATAGCACAAAGGAAATTTAATAAATCTGTACAGCAGACAATCTGAGGGGCATTATAAAAAGTACTAGCACCACAAAAAAGAATGTCATATATAACTATCCAGAGTAAAATTATTATTATTATGATTAATTATTACTAGTGAACACTGAACTCACTGACGTGCAAGGTGGAAGAAATATGTCAGAAAAATAGTTATTTTATGAACCCTGTGTATTATTGCCATACCAAGGGGAACCTAACAGCATCCTGAATTTGTTTTCTTGCTTCTGCACAACCTGGATGACTTCAATAATCAATAACATAATTTACATTCTAACAGAGGAAGGAAGCTCTGTCTTACAGTACCCTACTCCAACATACACACACAAATTATTTATAAAGAGTAGACTTCACATTTTGTACAAGCACACTGATAAGAAAATGATAATGCTCTTATGCTGGTTAAGGCCTTCCTCCCACTGAATTAGTCACTCATCCTCTCACCAAGGTAATTACGCTGTAAGGAAAGGTGTTGCTATGGCAACTTTGTGGCTACTAATTTCTGTGATGAAAACAGAGACATATAAATCTAAAGACTCGGTCCACATACAGGCTGCAAGGTTTGGCTTGTGATGACACATTTGTCAGAGGAAGCTTGTTCATGACAGATGGCTAACTGAGCTACTCAGAATGGGTTGAATTTGGCTGTAATTATGAATGTCAGATACAATTTTGCTGAGCATCATAAAACAGAGACCACCCCCTTGGCAGTTGGTGTTAGCTGAAAGCCTAACCACCAATTCTGGAAGTAAGCATCAAATTTAACCTTCATCAAATTGTCTAGAGCAAACAGGGATTCAGTGTCAAACAACCACACATCAGCTATGCACAGTTCTAGGTTCTGCTGTAAGCAGTCATCTATGGGAAGCAATTGCTTGAGCCAGTATAGATACAGATAAAGGCTTTTTCATAATCTTATCATTCGTCTGATATCAGTGCTCTAGGTGCTGTAAAAAACATATCTATAAAATGAACAATGATGAACACTACACAGTTAGCATCTGAAGCTTTTACTTTGCACTATATAGGTGCACTCAACTTAAAGTAGATAGCCTTGTGACTTTCTGATATAATATTACGCAGGTGAACAGAATACTAGGAATTCTAAATATCTGAGTTTTCACTTCACAAGCCAATAAACCACAGACTCAGTCAGATGCAAAATTAAGGAAGCACATACTATTTTTGCTCCAGTAACTGAAACTGAACGTATTGGTATGAGCAAATTAATGGGATACCTCGTTATTATTAGCAATGCTGTGTGTGCATTACTATAAGCTTGCTTCCTAATCAGTTTGTTTTAAAAGTAACAGAGTATCTTTGCTGCATTTTGATAATGTAGTTGTGTGTATACAAAATCCCAACAGACAAGTATTTTGTTGAACACACAGCTAGCTTGAAGGTTATCTCATTGGTCCCTGGGGATGGTGGAGGGAGCTTTTGACTGGTCACAACATAGTTTTATTATTGGCAGTGTAATAAACACTGATGATTCCCTGTGAAATGTTATAACATTTAGCTTTACTGTAATCAATAACATTGGCATATAGGGTTAAAGGCTTGATTGTAACCCAGGTGACCTGGGTTTGAATACTGGTTCAGGCACTTGTTGGACCTGGCATGGGGGAAGGGAGGAACAGCATAGCTTGTCTGGCTCACCTCTCTTCAGGGAAGGGTTTTGGGCACATGACCAGGTGATCTTTACTTGGGTAGAATCATTGCTAAAAATCAGAGATCAGAGAGGGGTCCTGCCTTCCAGGGTAATGGCAGCTTTTAAGGGTACATTGCATACTGATCCATAACTGGACCAGGACATAAGTAATCAGGTTAGGAACTTAGCAAAAAAAAAAAAGTCTGAATGAATGAATGAATGAATGACAACCCCTTGATCACTTTTTACTCCAAGGCCATGACTAGGCTGGTAGAAGTTCTTAGTGTATAGTGAATACATCATTCAGTTAGCTGTGGGTGGCAGATGGATGGCAAGTATCTGGTCTCAAAACATGTTAAAAGAATGAGTTTTACCCCACGCTGTTGTGAGCTGTTTTTCACCTCCTTACACATTTTGCTGCTGTACTCTTTTTTATTGCTCCGAGTAACCCTTACATTATTGTACGCGTACCTGTATGCCTGTGCTTTGTTTGAGTGTGCATACTGTATATATACCAGCACCTGCTTGCTGGGTTTTGTATGTCCATTATTATTATTATTAATGTCCTGCATGCTGCTCTATCGCTTACCCTGGAAACAGATGAAACTGGTCCACCTGGAACTGACCAATAACGAAACCAATAAAATAATTTGTGCACTTGAGACAACAGAGCAGTGAGCATTGCCTGCCTGAAAGAAATTGCACTAAGCAGGGAGCCAGAAAAATGCAGAAATGCACTGCTGCACAAAAAAAACGTCAATATGTATTGTTTTTTATGAATGTTATTCTTGTAGATTCGACTATTTTATCACTGAGTAGACCCCACTTCCCTCCTTTCTCACTGCTCATTCTTCCTCAGCATTTAACACTAATCTTGTGCTGAGACATCTGGAGCCACAAAAAAGAAAAAGTCTACCTCTAGAGGCTGATAACATACAGTATCATAATGGAAAATATCTAAAGAATATGCAAACAGACAAACGAAAACTTCTGTGTGCCTAACAGGTTTAAGAATACAGATCTGGGAATTACGATATACATTACACACTCACATGTGTGCAAACATATGATCACCCACCCAAATACATTCCCTTCCTTCTTTTCTCATGCAGATCGATTCGATTATGATGCAGAAATCATGGCTTCCAGGGACTGTGGAATACGTAAAAAATTATTCTAAACTACTACTAATAATACTAATAATAACAAACACATAACTGTGAAAAAGGTGAAGTCTAGTAAGAATCGTTAAAAAACTAAGATTTATGTTACTAAAATCAAGCATTGACTCAACAAATGTAATGCTGGCAGCAAGCTCCGGAGCACCAAATGAATTAAAAAACTTTTATTAAGTGCTTTGGTCCTTTTACCTTCAAAACTTCTTCACAATCACGATGATTTTCATGAAGATAAATCAATGGAAGCTTGGCATT